>NC_064848.1:43562865-43862865 GCF_024139225.1 Suncus etruscus
CCAGTTTCAAGCTCTGGCCTCCCATCTGGTCCCCGAGCTTGCCAGAAGTTATTTCTTTTTTTTTTTTTTTTTTGTGGTTTTTGGGTCACACCCGGCAGTGCTCAGGGGTTATTCCTGGCTCCAGGCTCAGAAATTGCTCCTGGCAGGCACGGGGGACCATATGGGGCGCCGGGATTCGAACCGATGACCTCCTGCATGAAAGGCAAATGCCTTACCTCCATGCTATCTCTCCGGCCCCTGCCAGAAGTTATTTCTAAGCACAGAAACAGGAGCAATGCCTGAGCACTATTAGGTGTGGCCCCAAAACAAAAGAAATGAAGGATATAAGTTTTTTTTAAAAGAGGCAAAAGAATATAAAGAAAAAAAGTGCTATTTTTCATTGTGCGTAGAGCATTTTAAAAGTGGTACTCAGTGCACTTGAAGAAGGAACTATCCAAAGGAAAATTTCTCTTTATAGGAAGTTCTTTATTTTCGTTGGTTTTGTTTCTGGTTTTGGGGTCACACCCAGGAACACTCTGGGCTTACTCCTGGCTCTGTGCTCAGAAATCGCTCCTGGCAGGGTCAGGGAACCATATGGGATGCAGTGATCTGAACCGCCATCTCTCTATGCAAGGCAAATGATGCCCTACCGCTGTGGTCTCCCTCCAGCTCCCTTTACTGAAAGTTCGTAATAGTACTCAGTAATCCCAGGAAATAGTTTACAGTCAATTTTCACTTACTTAAAAGAAGCTACATGTGTGTCTGAAGTAAAAGAATGTAGGAGATAGTTTGAGAAAATGGGGGAAAATACCAGCAACTTTATGTAAAACCCTTACCCAGAAAGCATAACATATTTTGCTTCTGACATAAACCTCTCATTCTTCTTTGCGTTAGTTGTTTCTTATCTTACAATTTTCTACAAAATCCTGCATTCAAACCTAAGGATTCAAAACTTCTATTAGGTTTCTAAAATTATCCCATCACCTAGACTGACTAGAAATTATGAACGAGAAGTAGATAGACATCAGAAGATACTTAGTGATCGCTAAACTAGGAATAAAATACGACCTCCAGGTCCACAACTCACAATCAATTTGGCTCTATACAATGACCAGAAAGAAAGGGTCCTGGACCTTTGTCTTTATCAGTCTATGCTCACAAGACTTTCTTTTATTTATTTATTTATTTATTTATTTATTTATTTATTTATTTATTTATTTGCTTTTTTGGGCCACATCCAGTGACGCTCAGAAATCAGTCCTGGCTTGGGGGAGCACATAGTATGCTGGGGGATCGAGCAGCAAAGTCTGTCCTAGGTTAGCATGTGCAAGGCAAATGGCCTACCACTTGCACCACCACTCAGGCCCCTCACAAGACTTTCTTTTTAATGTATTATGTTAAATTTTTTTTTTTTTTTTGGTTTTTGGGTCACACTTGGCAGTGCTCAGAAATCCCTCCTGGCAGCTCGGGGGACCATATGGGATGCCAAGATTCAAACCATCATCCTTCTGCATGCAAGGCAAATGCCATACTTCCATGTTATCTCTCCTGCCCCTTATGTTCATTTTAATTCCCATAAACATAATCTAAGGGAGAAAAAAATCTCTTCTTTAGGTGAAATTCAATGTAACGTTAAACAGAAATAACAAACTCTTAAATTTATTAAGTGATTCTTATCTGTGATTTATTATTTCCATTACACAAAGTTATATGCTTCCTCCCTATGGAAATGTTTTTAAGTTTTATTTTCTTTCTTGCACAATACCACCTAACAAACAGTCATTTTGAGACCATAAAAGACAGTATCAAGATGAAGGATCCCATTATGACAAAATAAATTAGATAAATAGTGGCTCAATATATCAAATGCATAGGTTAGAGTGATAATAATAATAATAATAGTATATTTGCCTTTCATATATCATAGTCGGCTTCTATCCCTTACATACCATGTGATCTCCTTAACTCTACCAGGAGTGATCCCTAAGCACAGAGCCAGTTATAAGCCCTGAGCATTGTCCAGTGTGAACTCCAAAAAAAAAAAAAATTTAAATCAAATGCTATATTTTTAAGTAATAGTATGTGAAATAGTATTCTTTATTAAAATAGTTTGTGAAAAAGAAAATATCAAATTACTCACAATATCTTAAATGCTATGATTACCATATGGAAACTGTCCATTTGTCCCATATATATAATATCTTATTAGGTAAGTATATGAAAACAAATCTTTTTTTTTTTTTTTTGGTTTTTGGTTTTTGGGTCACACCCGGCGGCGCTCAGAGGTTATTCCTGGCCCTAAGCTCAGAAATCACTCCTGGCAGGCTCAGGGGACCATATGGGATGCCAGTCGATTCTAACCACCAACCTTCTGCATGCCAAGCAAACGCCTTACCTCCATGCTATCTCTCCGGCCCCCATGAAAACAAATCTTATTTTGTAGTAAGTATCATATCTTCCCATATAATTAATAAAAATAAAGTTTCACTGAGGAAGATACAGTGAAAAAGAAATAGAAATAGTTCTTTATATTAGAGGGCCAAAAGGGAAAGATACAAAGCTGTATAAGATAAAGAACATAAAGGGTCTAAATATTTTTTGTGGGAGAATGAAAGTAAAGGAAAAAAGATTTTGAATTCTGTTTACATGTCCTAATTCTTTTTTTGGGGGGGAGGGCACACCCGGCTGTGCTCAGGGGTTACTTCTGGCTATCTGCTCAGAAATAGCTCCTGGCAGGCACGGGGAGCCATATGGGACGCCGGAATTCAAACCAACCACTGTAGGTCCTGGATCGGCTGCTTGCAAGGCAAATGCCGCTGTCCTATCTCTCCGGCCCCACATGTCCTAATTCTTTAACCGAATAATAATTCATTAATAAACATGAAATCACCATTCTCTAAATCTTTACTCGTAATCAGTTCAATACGCATAATAAACAGTAAATGTGGCCAGAGCAGTGGCCCAGCGGTAGGGCGTTTGCCTTGCAAGCAACTGACCCAGGACAGACCGAGATTTGATCCCCTGGCATCCGATATGGTCCCCCGAGCCAGGAGCTATTTCTGAGCATTGAGCCAAGAGTAACCCCTGAGCGTCACTGAGTGTGGCAAAAAAAAAAAAAAAAAGAAGAAGTAAATGTAACCTCCTATGAACAGACATTTCAAGGTACATTAAAGATTACTAACAATTAAACATTTAAAAAAACAGCATTTTTCAGGGGGACAGCACAGCAGGTAGGGTATTATTTGCCTTGAATGTGGCTGACTCAAGTTTCATCTCCAGCATTCCATATGGTCCCTAAGTCTGCCAGTAGTGATTTCTGATTACAAAGCCAGAATTAAGGACTGAACACTACCAGGTGGGCTTCAAAATAAAAACAAACAAACAAAACCATTTTGGTCCATAGAGATAATACAAAGGGTATGGCCCTTGCCTCGCATACAGCTGACCCAATATGGTCTCTAATATATCACAAGAGTGATTCTTAACTGAAGATCCAGAAGGAACCTCTGAGCATCACTGGTGTGTCCCAAAAACAAAGAAACAAAAATGTCAAGTCAACCTTTACAATTTCTTGAACATCACTTACATGATAAAGTAAAAATAAATTAAAAATTGACAGTAAACTATTTACCACAGATTGTTTTTGTATCACCCTTTCATTTTCATTAACTTCTCTTAATTATAATTCTTAACTAACAAGCAGTGTCCAAATCTGTGATGTTGACAATAAGAGTTACTCAAACTAAAAGCCAGAGAGGCTAAGATCTAGAGAGGCTCTAAGATCCAGAGAGGCTCAATATCTTCTAGATTCTAGAGTTATAACAACCTAGATTACAGGCTAGATACTACCAATTTCCTAAAGGTAGTGTTATTTGACCTAATACTTGAACCAAGTTAATGTTTTAGCACTCAAACTCAATTTTCTCATCCAAATAACAATCTATGCCCTGGAAAATTGACAGATTTTAGTAATTCAGTCACCATGAAGTCCACTCAAGTCGAGAGGAAGCCCAGAATCACTGAAAGCAATAAGCCCTTGACCAATAGGCCAATTGGGCAGAGTAAACACACAAATTTCCTGAGCCCCCAGTCCAGGTTTTCCCCACAGGAGAGAATCTCTGCCTTTCCTCCCATCAGCACAGGCAATGGGGAGAAGATTACATCTAACATTAGACAAATTCCTTCCTAGCCTTGAAATCAGATTCAATAATTTATTCCCATGTGATTACTAGAAATCAAAAACTGTCCATGTCAAATTCTAACATAGGTCAGTTATTCCGGTTGAAGCTTAAGTGTCTGGGTCTATGCATTCCTTGTCAGAACCAGTGCACTATCTTTGAGCTGCCAGCAATAAGGGTAGGATTAAGAAAAGGTGGCTGACAATGAGATAATAATGAAAAATAAGCCCCTTACTAGATTCTTCTTAACCTTTTCTAGTAGTCTCCAGTGTGCTATCTTTGAACACATTTGGGCAAGGACACATATGAAAATATCAGTCATGATGTTCAATTTTTTTAATGAAAAGTAAAAATGTTGTTGATTAAAGCAACTCAGTGATTTCAGTCTCAGGAAAAAAGCCACAGGAGAGAAGCAAGAGCATTCTCAGTTCAGTTTTTGCTTCTATCATGGTTCAAAGAGCAAAGTATACAGTTTTTATTTGCTCATTTAAGTTTTTTTGTTTGTTTGTTTGTTTGGGGGCTACACCCAGTGGTGTGAGCTCTGGGCCCATTCATCAGGATCATTCCTGGTGATACTCAACATATACAGTGATAGGGATGAAATTAGGGTCAGCTGCACGCAAGATAATACAAATTTTATTTTAGCATAAGGTTTCAATATTTCAAATCAGTAAATGCCAATTCATATTCTAGACCAATTCTACTGCAAGAAGTGTGGGACTAGGGTACAAATATCATTTCAATGCATGACAAAAGAGGTCATCAAAATGAGCCAGATTTTCCCCAATAAGGTTTCAAAAGGAAAGCCACCTTATTAATTATGCAAAATATCTAAACCACAGTAGGTAGCTGTGATATGTAATTTTTTACCTCCTAATAAAAAAGTCCAATAATACAGCAAGACAAAATAATCTACATTTCAACATGTATACAAAAATCTTACAAGATACACAAACATAAATGGTATGTACACAATGAAGAATATATTCCATCATACTCATTTGGGGGTCATGGTGTGATCTGAAGGATATAACTTCACCCACTAGCATTCTAGGACTTTCCGTCATAAATGATAGACTTCCCAATGAACCAGGTAGATTTCCTGAGTGCAGAGCCAGATGTAATCCTTCAACATCATCAGGTGAATAGTTAATATACTAACATATAAATAAGTAACCATATACACGAATGCTTTATCATTTTATATATATGCTAAAATAGTCAGATAAAGGTAGAAAAGATTATTCAAATATTCCTGTATTTTCTGCCATTCCCATCAGTTTAAAATTAGTAATGCAAATGTAAAGCCACTAAGGTAACTTATGATTAAACTTCCTTTACTTAATAAAAGAATGCTATTGTAATCATTACCCGATACCAGTCTATTAGGGCCTACAGTTATGCAATCCATAGGATGGACTTAGAACAGACTACCACAAGATAGTAAATTTCCCCTATTCATTTACTTTAGCAGGGGTGGGGCAAGAAAGCTGTTATGAAACAGAAAAAAGGATTTTATGCTGTCTTTTTCACAATGCTGTAATCTAGGTGTCTTATAAAGCCCTTACCTGTATTTCCAAGAACCTAAAGCAGACTGTAGGACATTCTGCAGGGCTGTTTGATATCCTAATATGAATGACAATTAAATGGCTTTCGGGCACAATACTGCTGCAGGCCAGGTGTTAAATACTAATGTATAAGTATGCCTGGCACTTTACTTTTATGCCTGATGTTGTTTCTCAAAGAATTGGACCCTGAATCAACAGATAAAAAAAAACAGTTGGTGACATTCTCTATGTTGTGCCTTAGGAAAATGACACAACAGAATAAATGCATGGCATGTAGTAAGAATAAAATTGTCTCATGTATGCTTAAATCTAAACTGCTTAAAAGCCATTATCTCAAACACAGAGGTTATATCCAGCTACTAATATTCCCTAGCTCTAGTTATTTTTCTTAAGAATTCTGAACTTTGGAGTCTGTGAGATAGTTCAATGGGCTAGAGGCAAGATTGACATAAAGCAGACCCAGATTACAATCCTGGCACTGCAGGATTCCCTGATCACACAGAACACCAGAGTACTGCCAAGTGTGGTCCCCCAACCTCAAAAATAGAATCATGTATTTGTATATAAAAACCTCACAATTTTTTTTAAAGTTCAATTATTTTAAAGGAGTAAGGCCTAACCAAACCTATAGGAGTGCTGGGCTTGGACTGTCCTTTATCTCTGGCTTCAAAAAAATAAATACCTGTGTAAAAGAAATCAGGCAGCAGAACTGATTGCAAGAATGTCAGAAGAGGCATTCTTTACATTTGAGAAACTGTTTTCGATCCCTCCCTGGCACCATATGATACACCAGCTCCACCAGAGGTTCCAAGTAAGTTATCCCTGAGCACTCCACAAAGTATAAACTCTTGACTACCACAGTATATTCCCTTGCACGGTTTCACCAATCCCCAATAAGGGAATCAAGAGGTTGGGGTCAGTAAAAATAGCTCAAAGGGTTGAAACGCATGTGTAGTATGCACAGGGCCCTGAATTTAAGACACAACATGTTATGATTTGTTAAGCATCACTGAATGCAGTCCCAGTGGATATCTATACCCCTGGGGAGTCTGCAAAACAAAGAAAAAGCAAGAAACTAAAGCATTTTGGATCAAAGTATTTGGGAAACTAAATGTGTGTGTAAAAGCACTCCCAGAATGCATTTGCCAAGGCCACACCAGGTAAAACTGTTCCAAGTTATCAGGTGAAAAAAATACCATATGGCCACAGTGATAGGGAGAAACTGGTCCGTGGAGTGGAAGAGGAACAATATAGTGCAGTCTAGTAGTTCAACCTTGATTTTGCCTTTACAAGTAAATACGGGAGAGCTAAATACCTAGTTAGGTAGGTGGATAATTAGGTGGATGGTCAGGTAGCAGGAAAGAAGGAATAAATGACGCTTCTTTGAAGAAAACCAACAATGTTATATCAAAAATGCCATCAAAAAATCGGGGCCAAAGTGATAGCACAGCTGTAGGGTGTTTGGCTTGCTCACAGCCAACACAGGACAGACATCTGTTCGAATTCCAGCATGCCGTATAGTCCCCTGTGTCTTCCAGGAGCGATTTAAGAGCACAGAGTCAGGAGTCACCTCTGAGCGCCACCGGGTGTGAGCCATAAACCAAAAATAATAATAAAAAATATATCAGCAGTCACTGTTGCTATATGTTGCAAGCAATATACAGTAGTAAATAGTAACAAAAAGCTTGCTGCCCAAAGGAACACTCACCTGCAACTACTTGCCTAGCCAAACAAGTGGGCCTGAAATGGACAAGGAAAGATCTTCAGGGTACAGATTCCTAAGGGACTACTTGTGCCTGACAGTCCAAATGCTAGTTTGCTGTGAGGAATGTGAGGTTGGTTGGCGGTTGATGGCACAGAGTGAGGCTTCTTCATCTCTTCATTCCAAGACACAAATTCAAATCTAGGAATCACTACTCATTTTCAAACCTGTTTGCCGATTTGAAAGCATAGGAAACTGCACATGTTCAGGCCTCCAGCCTGCGAGATGGTCTTGCAATCAACAGAAAGCAAGGCGAGATGCCAGCTCCAGACCCAGCTGTTCCCTAAGCTCATGGTGCAGGTGTGAGATCATCCCCATGAACCTCACCTGCCTGCAGTTTGTCACCTCAATGTCATTACCACAGGCAGCAATTCATTTGGGGCTTTTGTTTTACTTCACACCAGGGGGAAGTCATTTTTGGAATTTTTCATCTTAAATAGATTTTTCTAAAAGATGTGACACATATTCCACATAGGACTTAATAAAATAGTTATCTCTCATGCCTAGAAAGCAAGCTACAGCTGCACAAACTGAAGACAAAATTTATTTTTAAATTAACATTTTTGTGAAACATTCAAAAATTCTGTTCTGATTTATGGAAAGATTCAGAACCATTAAAAAACTTTCTCAACAAGTTTTTCTTAATAGAATGTTAATTTTGCAATATTAAAAAGTTATATAATTTAAATAACAGGACAAAACAATAAACTATCAAAACATCTACTATTCTGGCATCCTTTTTATTAACAAGGAAGCATAACTCTATCAAAACAGGAGGAATTTCTACAGCTTTTGTTCCCATGAAAAATAATCATAAAAGTTGAAAAACCACTACTTTCAGGTTTCTTAAGAGTATGTTCTGGGGCCCGGAGAGATAGCACAGTGGCGTTACCCTTGCAAGCAGCCGATCCAGGACCAAAGGTGGTTGGTTCGAATCCAGGTGTCCCATATGGTCCCCTGTGCCTGCCAGGAGCTATTTCTGAGCAGACAGCCAGGAGTAACCCCTGAGCAATGCCGGGTGTGGCCCAAAAAAACAAAAAAGCAAAAAACAAAAACAAAAACAAAAGTATGTTCTAACCTGGTCCTATGAGAAATGGAAGCTGCATTAACTAATTATCAAGCTTACAAAAATGACTGTAAAATGACTTCTTGTAAACACAAACAGGTTCATTTTATTTTAGAAGCTTTGGATGAACTGTCTAGAAAGAGGTATTCTTATATGTGACTCAATGTAAAAAATATAGGTGCTTCCATATAGTTCTGTGCGTTTTGTAATAAATAAAATGTATTCCCTAACCAGTAAGTGTCCAGCAGAAATAACAGTAATGGGAATGTGGTTTTTCTGACATCCTCAGGTGACTTCCAAGATCTCCTTGTCACAAGCGAGATTGTTACAATGACAACAAGAAACAAACCTCTGGGACTCCATTACCTCCCCAGACAGCGTGTACTAAAAGGATTTGCCTTGTCTAGTCTCTCCTGATTATGCAATATATGCTAGAAGCAGAAGAATGGTGACACGGACCACTGGGCTGTGGACAATGTTTTCCAGTCCCACTTGTTTCATCTCCTCATTTACTATTTTGTGTGTTGTTTTGACACTAGCAGAGAGATGAGGATCAAAACTCTAGGTAAAAACAATGGGAAATGTTTGGTCCTATTTTTAAGGTTAAAAATGCAGAGAGGTATATATTTAAACCCTAGTGGTCCTGTCTTATTTAATACACATACTTAGGCATTTAATATGTTGTTACTGGCATAGACAGTCATAGTCTTTTTGGCTTTACATAGTAAACATTTTTCTTGATGTTACGATTAACACACTGGGACACAAAGGTCTTAGAGCAGTCTACTTAAAAGATATCCATTGTGACTTCTTCACAAATCCCAATTTATGATATAAATATTCCAAGCTCTCATTCATCTATTTAGAAATACCACACAAAAGCAAACAAATCAGTTACTGCTTTGACATGTATATGCAAACATTTCAGTTCATAGGTAAAGTGATCATTACTTCAGATGGTGATATTTGAAATAATAGCTATTGTTCAAGAAAAATAGCCCAGAGTCATTTTTGGAACAGAAACAGGGAAATTTAACATAACATGCCATGCCACTACCACAAGCCCAGAGTATCTAGTAGGGTCCAAGCATATTACAGTGAATCTAACCTCTCAAAAGACTTACTAAAATAAATAAAACACATTTGTCCACTGGGATTAGCGAGTGCCTTTTTGTTCCCTATTAGATCCAAGGCTCTCAGAGAAATAGTGCTATTCACCATACTTTATGATCTCAAATGAAAGCCACACTTTGAATGATTAACTCTATCTAGCCTGCCACACCTTTATCTGTCGTAGTATCAATATTCAGTGTGAAGAACAAGTTACCATAAAAAGTAATTACAAGGAAGTAAGACCCCAGAAATTCCTAAGCATAATCATCGAGACTTAAACACTTGTTTGACCAATTTCTTATGAGAAAACGTGAAACTCTTAAATTACTACTGAAATAACAGTTTAGTTATGAGTTGCTGATGGCTGAAGTCATTAGCATATCTCATGCCAAAAGACAATATGATACTGAAGTGGACAATATGTACAAGACCAGTTTTCAGAGCATGTGAGGTGAATTTTCTGTTTTACATTTGAATTTTTCATTTGAAATAGCATAAAAATATTCTGTAAATCATGATCAGCAGTCATGTTTGATTGTAGAGCAAAATTCATCAGAGCTGAAGGCTATTTTTAAATTAAGATAACCAAGTACTTTCAAGTATTCGCGCGCGTGCACGTGTGTGTGTGTGTGTTTGGTGTGTGTGTGTGTGTGTGTTTAGTCATACCCAACAGTACTCAGTGTGTGTGTGTGTGTGTGTGTGTGTGTGTGTGTGTGTGTGTGTGTGTTTGGTCACACCCAACAGTACTCAGGGGTTCCTCCTGGCTCTAAGTTCAGAAATTACTTTTGACAGGCTCAGGGGACCATACGGGATGCCAGAGATTAAATTTGGGTAAGTCGCGTGCAAGGCAAACGCCCTCCCCACTGTGCTATCACTTCAACCCCAAGTATTCTTAAAAGTCTTCATGTTCCTCTTTAAATATTATCATTTAAATTTACTTCCTACTAAAAATTTCATACTTTCTGAATCAAGAGAAGGGGGATCCTTAAACTTGATCATTTATTTTTCAACAAAGTTTCATTTTCATTATTATAGATATTCCAACTATGATATCAAAACATAGCTTACTCTTTATTAGGATACAAGTTAAGGCAGCAATAGAAGGATAATGCTTTCTCTAAATAAGGACTAAGCTAGCAAGCAATTCAGGATAGAGGGGCCTGAACTAAGTCTAGGCCAGTCTCACTGATCTCTTGAGATGAGAAACTACTCATCTCCAACTTTAGTTCATCCACTAATACCATTCTATTTTTTGTTTGATTTTAGGTCATACCCATCAGTGCTCAGTTGTTGTTCCTGGGAATACATAAGGTACTGTATGTAGTATTGGGAATTGATGCAGGGTTGTTTGCATGCAAGGCAAGCACCTTAAACATCATTCTATCTCTCCGGCTCCCCACTTTCTCATTTTTATTGTCAAAAAGAGATTACTGAAATAAAGTAGTAAAAAGGCAAGGAAGGGGATGGTATACTTTAAACTAATAGAAATATATACAGGAATAAAAGTCAAACTTACATACTGCTTATAAAAATATAGTTCAATGGGCAAAATAATGGGCAAAATAATGGGCAAATATGGTCCCCTGAGCCTGCCAGGAGCGATTTCTGAGCGTGGAGCCAGGTAACCCCTGAGCGCTGCCGGGTGTGCCCAAAAAAACAAAAAAGAAAATAAATAAATAAATAAATAAATAAATAAATAAATAAATAAATCTTCCTGTAATCTCATTGAAAGTTTTTTTTCAGCTGAGATAAATTTTAAGTTTCCATCATAAACAATATTGAGAAAATATAATTTTAACATTCAATGACTATATTATTTTTAACTTTTTATTAAGACACCATGACTTAAAATTATTCATAGTTTCAAGTACAGTGTTTCAGTGCCAATCTCATCACTGAGTAACTTTTTTTTTTTTTTTTTTTTTTTTTTGGTATTTGGGTCATACCCGGCAGCTCTCTACACTGAGAAATCCATGTGCTATCCAAAGAATAGCTAAAATAATTGCATGAAGGAAGCATACCCACTATGCTCAGTGCTTAATCCCAGCCCTGTGGTCAGGGATCACTGACATAGGTGCTCTGGGTATCATGTGATGGTGAGGAATGAAAAGTTAAATGTGGTGTTGAAGTTGTATAAGGGCCATGGCATAGAGAAAACTAATTCTGTGCTAAGTTTGAGCAAATTTAGCAATATGATCCAAACTAAGCCCAGTAACTGAGGATGGATAGCAACAAGAGAAGATATACATTAAAGTTGCTAAGATGATGCTAAAAAAGTCTAAGCAGGCAACAAGAATATCCTAAGTTTGAAACAGGTGGTAAGAGTGAGAGATTTTATAAATCAAAAAATTTTAAGAGCAGTGTAAAAAATAAAGTCAGAGATAACAGTTTCAACTCTTGGGATAAACAGTATGGTGAACCATTCAAATCTGGCTATCATATAACCACAGAGTTCTACTTAGCTTCAGAAATAAGTAGGGGTTATTTTTCCCCCATCCTATTTCAGCCTAAACTTCTTACTATATCACCTATTCTTCTTGGGGCTAGAGAGATAACTCAATGGCATGAATGCATGCATGCTTTGAATGCATTTTGAATGCAATCGCTGCTCCACTGCAACCACAATAAAAAAGACAGAACAGAGGACATCTTCTGAGTACTAGCCAGGTGTGGCCCCAAACCAAGGGGAAAAAATCTGTACTACCACTGGCCTAATATCTATCTCTTCTTTAAGTAATTTCTTTGCTAACAAGCACCTGTAAGTGGTTAACAGAAAAAAGCAATTGTCTTCTAACCAAGATAGAATAGCTCTACACTTCCACTTCTTCAATCTGAAGATAGAAAAAGAATCTTAAGATTCAGATTTTCTACCCAGTTGAATAATGCTCTCTGTAAAGGCTTAATGAACAGCTATATCTAAAATATTGGTCTTTGGCATGAAGTACTTAATGTCTTAAAGGAAAAGTTAAAAGCAATTTCCCTACTGCCTACTTCCCTCTCCATTTATTTATTATTTTTCATGTTTAATTAAAAAACACTTCTACTTTAACCAAATATTTCCCTTTTTCCCCTTTAATTACCTGACAAACGGTAGTATAGCTACATAAATTCTGCCTGAGGTTAAAGCTGGAGTAGAGCCTAATCACCAGCTTGAGACATTGTTCTGGCCAAGTAAAGCAGAACTCATTTATCCCATGTGTTTGAACAATACTTAGGCACTTCCGTTAAGACCTCCTTTTACCCGGTTTGATTCTGATTAACCCCTTTCTTGATTTGTATGGGAAATTTGCACGTTCTTCACACTAACACAGCAGGATAAAATAAATGAATCTCAATGTAGCAATGTTCAGATGAGCATAGTCTTAAATAAAAAATAGGAATCTACGCCAGAACTACTCCATACAATGAAAAGTTGTGCAGCCTTCCCTTGATTCAACTGATTTTGTTCTAGTCAAGTTTTCAGTGCTTTCTGTTTCTTCTCCTAAACAATGTATTTAAAATACAGTGATAAGGGCCCAGCGGCATTTGCCTTGCAAGCAACCGATTCAGGACCAAAGGTGGTTGGTTCGAATCCCAGTGTCCCATATGGTCCCTCGTGCCTGCCAGGAGCTATTTCTGAGCAGACAACCAGGAGTAACCCCTGAGCAACGCTGGGTGGGGCCCAAAAACCAAAAAAAAATAAATAAATAAAATAAATAAAATACAGTGATAAAAGCAGGTAGGGGCCACACCAGCCCTCTTCTTTTTTTCCCATTCTCGTGGTTATTGTTTGGTTGGGTGTTTTGTTGTTGTTGTTGTTGTTGCTGTGGTGGTTGTGTGTGTGTGTGTTTTTTTTTTGTAGTTGCTGGTTTTGATCTTTTTTGTTTTTGTTTTGTTTTGTTTCTTTTTTATGTTTTCCTTTTTCCCTTCTTTTGAATTGATATTTATAACCTCTATATGAACTCCTCCCAGGTTTTTTTTTTTCGTTTTTTTTTTTTTCAAACAGAACCACATAACTTAAATCATCTTGTTCTGCCTCAAAAATTGTGGGGGTGGGGGGAGAGAATGGATGGTACCAGGGCCAAACAGTTTTATGAACATTGAGTAGAAATAAAAAATGATCAAACACCAAACCCAACGTCAATGACAATAGAATGTATACCCAATCTACAACAAGCTAGACACAGAGGGGACCAGTTACACTAGCAGTCTGGGGCAAAACACGGAGATATAGAATGCATGCTGGGAACGGGTGGAGAGAAAATAATACTGGTGGTGGGAATGCCCCTGGTTCACTGTCACTATGTATTTTAAATATTACTATGAAAGACTCATAATTCACTTTGTTCATAATAAAAAAATTTTTTAAAAGCAGGTAGGAAGTCAAAGGGGAAAATACAGGTAAAATAAATAGTGAAAGCATTACACAATTAGAAATGACTTTTCTAACTAAAAGACTAGGAAATTAGTGACACATAAAACAATGAATCTAAAGACAAAATACAAACAAATATGATGACATAACTCCCCCCCCCCCTCCAGAGAAGCCTACTCTAACTTCTTAGGCCCAAGTATGTAGTCTTACATGTGTGGTCTAAAGATGCTTAAGGCACTTTTCTTATCATACAATTCAATCTAGTAATAAAACTATGGTGCTCTGGAAGACAAATCGGGGCATCTGGGATGTTTCACTGGAATTAAATGATCTCATCTGCCAACTATCCAGGACTCCCCAAAGTTTAGAAGTGCTCTGTGTCACTGAAAGTCTCACCAACAACTACCAAGAAAAGAAAAGAGGGTGAGGAAAAACTATCTTCCCATTTTAATAAGTCTTCCCATGTTCTTTTTTGTTTCCTAATATGATTGAATGATCCATTTTGGGAACAAGAGTACATGAAAGTGGTAGCAGACTGGGGAGCAATTGGGAGGGTACTGTTTGTTCACTTAAAAGTAACTTTCAAGTGGGCTGCCGAGTGTAAATTTTTTTTTTCTGTAAAGGGAAGTAAGCCAAATAAGTTTGAGGAACTGATGTAAGATATAAAAACCACACAGACAGAATACCTGATTCCAACCAGAAAATCTACCTTTGGCATACTTAGTTGGAAGGGATCTTGGGTAGCCACCTACTCAGATAATCTTTGTGTACATACCAAATAAACTGGTATGCTATTAAGAAGAGGTCCTAGAGACTCAGGCTACCTGCACAATTCATACCCAAACATCTTCAACTTAAAAAAAATTAAAGACAATAATCATCACAATTAATGATAGCACGTTGAGGCAACAGGAATGTCCAGAAACAACAAAGCTATGCAGTCAGAAAGATCCTAATTAAAATTCAAATATTCTTGGTAGTTTCTTTGAGCTTCCATTTCTTCATCCAAAAATGAGAAAAATAAAAGTGCAAAATCCCATGAGGTACTGTAGAAATAAATTTAGCAGTTGTGATGCAAACACCTGAAACAGAGTTTTTCAGAATATTCAATACTCTTCTACCAGAGTAAAGTAAGGTCTTAAAAGCAGAGAGAACTGGCCCACCAATGGCAGACAATTTATAGCTTTTGCTCTCCAGAGGCTTATAGTCACTTGACATGTATTAACTAAATATTCACTGCATACCAGGCACCAGGCACTGTTTTAGGCAGCTAAGATATCAGTGGCTTTTGTTTTGTTTTGTTTTGTTTTCTTGGGAGAAGATGGACTCTATCTGGAGGTGATGCTCAAAAATTCTAGCTTTGTACCCCAGGATACTCCCACTAGTATTCAGGAGAATTGCAGTGGTGGTAACTGAACCTGGGTCTCCCATATTCAGAGCATGAATTTAGTGCTTTGATCTATTTTTGCCCATTTCAATCTTTATGGAACTATATCTACTTTTAATTTTGTGGAGTTGGGAGGTAGGGCAAAATCACACCTGGCTGTGCTCAGAGAACCATACTAGGTGCCAGGGATTCAATTCAGATAAACCACTTAGAATGTATGTGGCCTTACAAGTTGTACTATCTTTCCAACCGCTAATTTTTATTTATTTTTTTAGAACAAAGGAGTGAAAGCAAAATTGGTTTCCAAAATATACCAGTTCTGATGATCAATACCCAGAACAGTTTTTTTAAAGAAACATTATGCATGTCTCAACATTTTAATGCAAGAACTATTTGTGCTATTAATTTTATGTCAATATAAATATCACAGAAAAGCCCATTTAGGGGAAGGTCAAAATTAATATATTGTGAAATCTTAACAAAAGTTATAGGCCTGTGATGTAAAATCAAAAATTAATAAGCCCAGAAACAGGGGATGGCAAGGGAGTCAAAGAAGAAATACAGTATTTAAGGACTAATATGTGGTTCAACTGTAGAGTTTGCCTTGAATATGTGAGCTCCTGGTTCAATATAAATATTGGAGGGGGGGGGTCATATGTAATGAAAACAGTATCAGAGGGTTGGTGAGGTGGCACTAGAGGTAAGGTGTCTGCCTTGCAAGCACTAGCCAAGGAAGGACCACTGTTTGATCCCCCAGCGTCCAATATGGTCCCTCCAAGCCAGGGGCAATTTCTGAGCGCTTAGTCAGGAGTAACCTCTGATCATCAAACAGGTGTAGCCCCAAAAACCAAAAAAGAAAACAGTATCAGAACAAAATACTGAAATGAGTCATGTATGCTTAGTACCCTTGGAGATGATACTGAGACTCACTTATCACAGATAGCAAGTTAATAACTTATAAGTGGTCAAAAAGTGATAGTCATCATTATTTTTCTCCTGAGGCTTCGCTTTTTAAATCAGCAGAGTTCAAAATGAAATTCCTATGGGAAGGAAGGTTTTGGGTTTTTTTTCAGTCCACAACTTGCAATGGTCAGAGCTTACTACAGGCTTTACACTCAGGAATTACTCCTTGTGGTGCTCAGGTGGGATTATCAGTCAGCCACATACAAAATAAATGTACTATCACTCCTGTTCCTGAGGGTTTAATTTTTTTTTAATTTAGTGAGAGATGAGGAATTTTCTAAAGATTAAGGTGTACTTGGATACATTATACTAGATCCCATCCATTTTTTCCTTTTATTAGTTTTTATGTGTAAAGTCTTTTATTTTTACTATATTTTATTTAAACACCACAGTTACAAGCTTGGTTTTTTCCACAAAGTTGTTCATGATTGAGTTACAATCATACAATGTACAACAACCATCACCAATGCACATTCCGCCACCAATGTCCCCAGTTTCCCTCTCACCTACCCAATGTCCTCACCCCTTCCTATATCTGGGGCATACAGATTTTTCTTCTCTCTTTCTCTCTTCCTTTTAGACACTTGGATTCCCATCTATTTCTTCATCTTCTTCCTTTTTTTTTTTTTTTTTTTTTGGTATTTTGGGTCACATCCAGCACCGCTCAGGATTTGAACCACCGTCCTTCTGCATGCAAGGCAAATACCTTGCCTCCATGCTATATCTCCTGCCCGGATTCCCATCTATGTCTAAGTCTTTCACTTGATTTCTGAGTACCACTGGGTGTGGTCCAAAAGCCCCCACTCAAACAAAATAAAATTGTGAAATTAACTAAATGCCATCCACTCAGTAGATGCCTTGTTACTCACTGATTGGAAACATTTTTTGAATGTGGCATCATGGATGGGTGTTTCACCACTTAATGTCCACCTCAGGTGTGTTCTGATTCTTCCTAATAAATATCCTGGGTCTCAGAAAACACAATCTTGCATTTCCAGACATCCCCACTAAGCAGCCTGCTTCTTCGAAGTGAAAGGCTTTCTGAGATTCCTGAATCCCTTTCACCCTCTTCAGTGTGTGTAGATCATTTCTTGCATTGGTATTTGTTTCCAGACCTGCGTCTCTCCAGTGTCCTGGATTTGGAACTTGAGGCCTAATTACAGATGCATCCCAAACAGGGACTTGAGTGCTCAAAACTTGTGTTACTATACTCAGATGTGCAGTCTTTTACTGTGCTCATTACCAAATTGCTAAATATTCCAGACTTGAAACTTATTATTGTTTTGTGAATGTTCTGTGCTCATTCTAGATCTTGAAGCTTTCTGATGGAGCAAAGTTCTCCTCCATCAACACTGAGTACAAAAAGAAAATGGAAAACATTTACACTGGACAAGCTGGCTTTATATTTAGAAGCATTTTGACCCATTTCACCTGGGATCAATTTTCCAAATGCAATCTTTGAATCAATAAATCATTTTGTCCGTCTGTGTGCATATGAATGTGAGTGTAGTGGCCACCTCTATATTTGTTTAATATACACTTATATTGTTTATAATGTTTGTTTATGTGATATTTTAGCCCTTCCTTCTGTGGTACTTAGCCTTCTCTTTTCAATTTTCTCTTTCATTCTCCCACCTCCACCTTATTCATAATTAATAATTAATTAATTAGTAATTAATAATTCTTTACCCTCAGTTCTTAACTCCTAATAAACCCCTTTTTTATACACTGCTGGTAGAAATACAAAGAACCTTAATATATATTATACATATATATACACATACATATGTATGCATTATACATATATACATATTTATACACAGATATATCCACACACATATATATCTAGGCTTTGGGCCATATTTTGTGTGATCTGAGATCATTTCTGGCAAGCTCAGGGGACCATATGGGGTGCTGGGAATTGAACCCTGGTCAGTTGTGTACAAGACAAACTCCTACCCATAGAACTATCACTCTGGCCCATTCCCTTATCTGCTCCCAACATAAAAGTAAACTCAACCTTACGAAAGGAAACTAACAAAATAAAGATGATTCAAAAAAATGTGACATGGATTTGGAAACAAAACTATAATTAAACTCTATATGATACTGTTTTAAATGGTCTAACTTCTCTGTGGGATACAGAATATATATCAAGAAGCTCAAAAAGTGAATACTTAAAAGCCCTTTACATCCCTATGTTCACTGCAGCACTAGTCACAATGGTCTGAAATCTGGAAACAACCCAAGTGCCTGTACTCAGATGACTGGATAAAGAAAATGTGATACAAAGAAATGTGAATACTGGGAGATAGCACAGCGGTGTTTACCTTGCAAACAGCCAATTCAGGACCCAAGGTGGCTGGTTCAAATCCTGGCATCCCATATGGTCCCCCGTGCCTGCCAGGAGCTATTTCTGAGCAGATAGCCAGGAGGAATCCCTGAGCACCGCCGGGTGTGGCCCAAAAACCAAAAAAAAAAAAAAAAAAAAAAAAAAAAAAAAGAAAGAAAGAAATGTGAATACTATACAGCTGTTAGAAAAAATAAAGTCATGAAATTTGCTTACACTTAGATTGATATGGAGAGTATTATGCTGAGCAAAATGACTTGTAGGGAGAGGAAGAGACATAGAATGATAGCACTTAATTTTGTAATATATTTTAAAAAGACAGTAATATAGAATGGTAGTAAACTCTAGAGACTATAGATAAGAGAGCCAGGACGACCAGTCTACAGTAGGAAGCATTCCTCAAATAGCAGGAGAGTGCAGTTGGGCACTATGATAGTTGAAACTATTTCCAACTATAGTAATGATAGCACTATGATAGTCGGAAATGATCACTCTGGAAATAACTGGGTGCTGAAAAGAAATAAAGTGATATGCATGATACCCCTTCAGAAATATTGTAAAACCACACTAAAAAAAAAAAGGGAGAAAACAACAAGAAAAATGTCTGCAGGAAGGAGGGTAGGAAATGTGTACAGGTGAAATGTGTACACTAAATGACTGAAACGATATCATGAACAACTATGTAACTGTGAAAAATAATACAATTTACTATAAACAGGCTTGTAAACCAGGATGTCTAAATAAAAGCTATTTAAAAAAGAATTATAGGGGCTGGAGAGATAGTACAGCAGTAGGGCTTTGTCTTGCACACAGCCGATCCAGGACAGATGGTGGTTCAAATCCCAGCATCTCATATGGTCCCCCGAGCCAGGCAGGAGTGATTTCTTTTTTGTTTTGTTTTGTTTTTTGGGTCACACCCAGCAGCTCTCAGGGGTTACTCCTGGCTCTACGCTCAGAAATTGCTCCTGGCAGGCTCAGGGGACCATATGAGATGCCAGGATTCAAATCACCATCCTTTGGCATGCAAGGCAAACACCCTACCTCCATGCAATCTCTCCGGTCCTCAGGAGTGATTTCTGAGCACAGAGCCAGGAGTAACCCCTGAGAGCTTCCGGGTGTGGCCCCCCCAAAGAAAACAAAACAAAAAATAAAGAATTATAGATTATATTATTATCATATATATAGCTATACAGAAATCATAAAAAGCTCTGTATTATTTTAATTATTTAAATGTTTTCACTTAATAATAATGGTACTGTATTTTAATTAAAGATAACATTTTTGCCCCCAAAAAATAACATTAAAAAAAGAAAATAATAGAACATGGGAATGTAAGAATCAAAGCAGGAATACCTAGATTAAACTGGTTCCTGAAAGAAAGACACTGAGGATGGAATAAGTAGAGGTGGATAGATTATCAAGAATTAAAGTTGGGAGCCTCCAAAACATTGGTGACATAGATATAATATGTATCTATATTTATGAGCTGCAGAGCCAACAGAACTGAAAGCATGATATCCAAACTACAACTTAAAAACATACTTATCAGGTAGATAGTCAGCAGAGTGGGAGAAAAGAAGATAATGACAGAGAGAAACTGACACTGGTAATGAAACCAATATTTGGATATTGTATGCCTGAAATTCAACTATGAATAACTTTGTAAATCACATGCCTTAAATGTTGTAAATGTGTACAAATCAAAGAAAAACAATTAAGTATAGTATCTATTAATTTTATAATCCATACAATAATTTGTTTAAATATTTGTTTAAAAAATACTAGTTGAAAAATGTCATGTTTTTAGTAAATTTGACTAAACAGTAGGAAAATTATTACTTACTAGAAAAGAGATTAAATTTATCAGTAAATATATATGAAATCAATGATAAGTGATAATAAATTAGTAGTCAGAAACTGGGCCCGGAGAGAGAGCGCAGCGGCGTTTGCCTTACAAGCAGCCGATCCAGGACCAAAGGTGGTTGGTTTGAATCCCGGTGTCCCATATGGTCCCCTGTGCCTGCCAGGAGCTATTTCTGAGCAGACAGCCAGGAGTAACCCCGGGTGTGACCCAAAAACAACAACAACAACAAAAATAGTCAGAAACTAAAGAATTTCAAACTTTGCAGGAGGTTTATATCTATGATGTACTATCAGTATTTAACTATATCAAGATACAAAGTGGCAAAATGAATCAGAAAGCTGGATCCAATATTCTGCTGCCTACAAGAAACACCTGAAGTCAGAAAAAACACACACAAAAATCAAAGGCTGGAGGAAAATCATCCACGCAAACAACTCCCTTAGAAAAGCTGGAGTGGCCATATTAATATCAGATGACACAAACTTTAGACTCAGAAAAGTTACAAGGGACAAAGATAAACATTTCAGACTAATCAAAAGATTGTTACAACAGGAAAAAAATCACTCACATATGCACACAATGAGGAGCCAGAAAAAAATTTAATACAGTTGTTGACAAATCTGAAATAAGGCATCAATAGTAACACAATAATAGTGGAAGACCTTAACACTGCCCTGTCACCCCTTGAGAGACCACCCAGGCTGAAACCCAACAAGAATATACTAGCTCTGAAAGGAAAGATGGAATAAAATGACCTAGTAGATATGTGTGTGTGTGTGTGTGTGTGTGTGTGTGTGTGTGTGTGTGTGTGTGTGTGTGTGTGTGTGTGTGTGTGTGTATATATATATACACCAACACCAGAAAACTAGATACAACATGGGTCGTTCTCCAGGATAAACCACATGCTGGCACATAAAACATAACTTCATAAAATCAATAGGATAGAAATTGTACAGACTATCTTCTAGATGACAAGGCACTGAAATTACAAAGAAAAACAGAAAAAAAACTCTTAACACCTGGAAATTAAACAGTGTGCTACTGTACAGCCAGTGAGTCAGAGATGAAATCGAAGAGGAAATCAAAACATTCCTGAAAACAAAGACAAATGAAAACAAAAATTATCAGATGGGAATGAAAGGAACTTTTCTCAATATAGTCAAGGCCATCTACCACAAGCCAATGGCAAATATTCTCAATGGAGATGAACAAAATGCTTTTCCTCTAAAATCTGGTATAAGACAAAGCTGCCCTCTATCACTACTCCTATTCAACATAGTGATGGAAGTTCTTGCCATAGTGATTAGGCAAGAAAAATATATCAAGGGTATCCAGATAGGAAAGGAAAAAGTCAAGATATCGCTGTTTGCAGATGACATGATACCATATTTAGAAAACCCTAAAGACTCTACCAAAAAGCTTCTAGAAACAATAGTCACATAGCAAAGTGCCAGGCTAAAAAATTAACACGCAAAAATCAGCCTAGTTATACACCAATAATGACAGAGAAGAAATAGACATTAAAAAATCCCATTCACATTAGTACCACACAAACTCAAATACTCTGAAGTCAATTTAACTAGAGGTGAAGGACCTATACAAAGAAAACTAAAAATCCCTGCTTCAAGAAATAAAAGAGGACACAAGGAAATGGAGACACATACCCTGCTCATGGGCTGAGGATTAATATCATTAAATTGGTAATAGTCCCCAAAACATTGTATAGATTTAATGCAATACCTCTAAGGATGCCCATGACATTTTTCAAAGAAGTGGCTCAAGTGTTTACTCCTGAATTTCATTTGGAACAATAAACACCCACAAATGTCTAGTGCAATCCTTAAGAAAAAAAAAGATGGGAGGCATCATTTTCCCCAACTTTAAATTGTACCACAAAGCAATAATCGTTAAAACGTCATGGTATTGGAATAAAGACAATCTCTCAGATCAGCAGAATAGATTTGAGTATTCAGAGAATGTTCCCCAGACACACCATCAAAGCTTTGATAAAGGGGAAAGAAATGCAAAATGGAGCAAGGAAAGCCTCTTCAGCAAGTGGTGTTGAGACAACTGGTCAACCACATGCAAAAGAGCAAACTCAGACCTCCACTAACACCATGCACAAAGGTCAAATCCAAAAGGATTAAAGAACTTGACATCAGACCTGGAATCATAAGGTATATAGAAGAATACATAGGTAAAACACTCTATGATATTGAGACTAAAGGCATCTTCAAGGAGGAAACAGCATTCTTCAAACAAGTGGAAACGGAGATAAATATCTGGGACTATATTAAGCTGCACCTCAACGGAATTAGTGACTAGGATACAAAGGCCACCCAAAGAATGGGAGAAATTATTTACACAATACTCATTAGATAAGGGGCTAATATCTAAGATATATATGGAACTAACAGAACTTAACAAGAAAAAATTTAATCCCATCAAAAAATGGAGAGAAGAAATGAACAATTTCTCAAAGAAGAAATACAAATGGCCAAAAGGCACATGAAAAAATGCTCCACATCAATAATCATCAGGGAGATGCAAATCAGAACAATGAGGTACCATCTCATGCCACAGATATTAGCACACATCAAAAATCATTGCTGTGAGATTTGGGAGAAAGGAACTCTCATTCACTGCTGATGGGAATGCCTTCTAGTCCAGCTTTTAATAGAAAACATTATGCAGATTCCTAAAATAAACTGTAAATTGAGGGGCCGGAGAGATAGCATGGTTGTAGGGCATTTTGCCTTGCATGCAGAAGGATGGTGGTTCAAGTCCAGCATCGCATATGGTCCCCCGAGCCTCCCAGGAAAAATTTCTGAGCATAGAGCCAGGAGTAACCCCTGAGAGCTGCTGGGTGTGACCCAAAAAGCACAAAAAAGATATTAAAAAAAATAAAAATAAAATAAAATTAAACTACTTCTGACCATCATCCAATCCACTGTTGGTAGGAAGGTCATCAAATTTAACCTAAAGAAATATAGAAATTTCTCTATTTTATTTTTTTGGCCACACCCAGTGATGTTCAGGTGTTACTTCTGGCTATGTGCTCAGAAATTACTCCTGACTAGGGGGACCATATGATATACCGGGTGATAGAACTGCGGTCTGTTCTGGGTCAGCCGTGTGCAAGGCAAAAGCTGTACTATCGCTCCGGCCCCTGAAATAGAGATTTCTAAACAAATAAAATACAAAAAGAACTTCCATATGACTCAGCAATGTCACATTTTGCAGCTATCTGCAAAATACAAAATCATGGGTCGAAGTGGTGGCACAGTGGTAGGGAGTTTGCCTTGCACTCACTGATCTAGGACAGACCTTGGTTGGATCCCCCAACGTCCCATTGGTCCCCCAAGCCAGGAGCGATTTCTGAGCACATAGCCAGGAGTAACCCTGTAGCATCACCAGGTGTGGCCCAAAAACCAATATATATATATATATATATATATATAAAACCTTTAATTTGAAAGAACATAATTACACATTTGTTTACTGTTGTACTTGAAACAATAGCCAACATATGCAAACAACCCAAATGTCCAACAACAAATAAAAGTTGTGATATGTTTAAGTTTTAATATATATACCAGTATGTTTTATATATGTATATATACAAATATATATATAAATATATATATATTTGTATATAGTGGAATACTATATAGCTAAGAACAAAATCATGCAATTGATGGCAATATGAATGAAACTAGAGAATTATCTTGCTGACATATGGTTTGTAAACTGTTTATTTGATTATGATTAAATAAGTCTTATGATATAATTTAACTTAATACTTAAAAGCCTTTTTGTGGCTGATTATAGCTAGCCCACATTCTCTTGGCCTTACGTAGGATATGACACTTTTACAAATAAAAATAACTACAAATGAATAGGGGAGAAAAGACTTTCCTATCCTCAGTCATCTCCAGTTCTTTTCTCCTTACTGTTATCTCCATAATAAATAAAGGTGCTAAGAAGTGATTTTTAGCTATCCTCAATGCCTCACTAGACATGAAAACTGAGAGGCCCCGAGGCACTGCAAACCAGTGTTGTCACTTGTAGTCTCTACACAACTTAGCTAATGCCATACCTGTCATGACAAGTACCAGTCACCTTGGCACCACACCTCTGCCTCGACAAAACATATCTTTGAAAAGGTATGAGCCACAGACAGAACCTGTTTCAGGGGTTGCCAAGGGAAGCCACAATTGTCTGTATAGAGCGGAAAGACTTTAAAGAACCCAAAGGCACATACATACAGGACTGTTAGCCCAGAGAGTAAATAATTCCTGTCTATGAACAAAGAAGGGAAAATGACACATTAAGATACCATTTGACCAGGCTATAAGTGGGTTTAGTTGTCAGCCTAAACCTGCCATCTGGTGTTAAGATATAGCAGATCACAGCCCAGATGTGTTTCTTCAAACAAATCACATCTTTTTTCCCCCTACCCACTTTTTTTTCCCTTTCTGTAAGGAAAGAGGTGCCTGCCAAAGATACAAATCAGCTGAAGTTTACTTAAACTAAAAACTCTTGTTAATTTACTCAGCCAAATAAGTAGATATGTCATTATACACACATACACACACAGAGCTAAAACACACACCCCTAAAACACACACACGTAAAGCCAACTTTTCAGAAATGGTATCTAGAAATACTGAGCAGAAAAATCATTTGTTTACAACTCACTGACCCTAAAACTTGAGGCTTTCCTTAGTCATCCAAAACTCAGTTCATCTGAAAAATGAAATTTGTTTCAGTCAAGTTCTGAAATCCTGGTCTTTATTTTTGACTGAATATCTCATTCCACAATTGGGGTGGGGAAGGGTTATGCAGTGCTATCATTTGCACCTCATTACACTTGGGCTAGAGCTTTGAGAAAGCTGATATTCCCTCTAAATTTTTACAGATGCTTCTAGTTTACCAGTTCATGACTGCACTGCTAGGAAAGACTTCCTGCCTCTAAACTGCTTGCTGGCATGTATGCTGAATTTCAAAATCCCTGAAAAAAGTAAACCTTTGTGGTGTTCTCTTAACTTACTTGCTGGGGGAGAAGGGGTGGGTCACAAAAACCACACCAAGCAAAAGCTTTCTCTCCTATAAAGTGAGACTAAACCTCTCAGAAACATTCCCTCCCAACTACTGACTGTTCATCTTGACTTGGAAACCCCCCACAAAAATGTTCATTTACAGAAAGTTACTTGTGGAAGGTGATTTTCATCATAAATTGTGACGATGGCATGTTCAGTAAGTTGTGGACATAACGCAATCAAAGAAAGCCTTTTACCTGAGTCTGTGCTTTCTTTAACTTTGTGTTATTATTTGAAAAACACATTCGGGACAGAAAGAAGAGACACTTTCTAAACTACCTTCCCATTTGTTTAATGGCTCCAGGGTTTTTCAAAGTTCAGGGCAGGTGACTCTGGTCTGTTCTTAATCTTTACTGCTTTAGTAATGTTAAGGCTGATGACGAGGGACACAAATCCCCTGATGGAACTGAATACATTCCAAGCTCCCCGACCCACTCAAAGCCATAATCCCCTGCAGCTGGATTTTACTTACCACCATGCACAGCTAATACATTTTTTAAAAGCTAGTCACTGGTGACAAATGTAAACTGGACAGAGCAGCAGCTCCCCCTTCTCCCTGCCTCACTCCTTGCCTCACTCCTTAATCTCACCCCCCAAACTCACAGACCTGCTATTTTGTGATTGATAGGACCTGCTTTTAGAACCACCAAGTTGTGCCTATAGCTGTACTCTAAAAGACTAGAAGGCTTTTTAAAAGAGAAAGAGAAAGAGAGGTGTCCTGAACACAATCATTTCACACAGAAGTCTGTAATCATTTCACAGAGAAGTCTGTAAATTGAGATTATCACTGCCATCCTAAATTCTGGCACACTATTTTGGCCCACTTGACAAATTAATCTGGCTGCCACATAATTAGGCATCTATAAAAAAATTGAAAACTTGAGGATCTTTGTGATGTATTTTGTTTTTTACCTCTTTACTATTTTTCTTTTGAAAGGCATCAGAAGTGAATATAGCTAACAACTAGCTTTTTATGATAGGCAAGTATGTTATCACATGGATTTTGATCACTACCTAGAAAACCTGAGAAATCCTAATAGTAATAATAGCCCAACGCTAGATGAAAACTCTCAAAATCAGCATAACAAACATACTGAAAATAAACAAAATAGATTGATGAATAAATATCTAAAAGTAGGGTAAATAAATGGTTTTAAGTAATATGAAAATGCTGTATAAGATGGCAGATTATAATAAAGGAAAAAAATATACACCTGATTTGATACAGAAAAAAAAACAATGGTTAACTAACATTTGTGAATTTGAGAGGTTTATTCTAATTCTCAAATAATTAGCAGAAATGCTACCCATTAGACTTGCTGATAGCTACTAAGACACTGACTATAAAGCTTAAATTGCATCTAGTTTAACTATAGCCAAGTTATATCTGGAAAGGAAAATAATTTTACAACATCCTAAGAATTCTAACTTGAGCTAAGTCCCTACAGGACACATATTCACCCAAGTAATTCAAGTCCTGAAAGGCAGTACAGTTAATAATGTGTAACGAGTAAGAACACAGGAAAGTGACAAGCAGGTCTCCAGAAATTAAATCACCAACTGATTATGTGAACTCTCAGTGTCCTAGTGTTGCTGAGAGCTGGTACTCCAAAGGAGTTTGGTGACCAACCTCAGCAGGACACATGGAAAAGAAATTTTACGTGGGGGTAGAGGAGAAGGATACAAGAAAAGGACACTGTACCAATGAGAAAAGTAGAGCAATTATTTTTCCTGCTTGTCATCTACTGTAACATTCCCAAATCCAGAGAAATTAGTCAACATCTGAGTAATATAATTAAATAGAAAAACTATAAGGTCTGTTTGTGGTGATTTTAGTTATCTTGGCACTAAACTTAAACAAGAAGTGTGTGTAAATAAAGCAAGATGTGATTTTGGTGAAGAAAATGAAAAGGAAACTAAAAGATCAAACAGCATATATACATGAATAAGAAAATATATTGTGGTACATGTGAGAAAGCATGAAATATGAATGGCTGCACTTTAACAACTGAATTGAGATTACAGGACAATCAAAAGAAAAACAGGCTCCTATTATTTATTAGTGGGAGCTCTGATTAGTGAAATGTATATTTAGTCTGAATCTGCATTATACGTCTATTCATGTTTTATCCTCCAAATAGTAGTCAAACATGTCCATGCTTACAGCATTATAAGCTTATATATCTATTATAATCTGTAGACAAATTTTCCCTTGTAAAACAACTGGTTTTATGTCTAATTTCCCAAGTCTACAATGATACATTGTATACAAACTATAAAATTGTCAAAATGTCTATGCAAAACATAAAGAGCCTCAAGGAAGGAAAAGGAATAATAGCCATAACTCTGAATGTTACTTAAAATGTGATTTAAAAGTCTTTGCTAATTTGTTTCCTCAATCAAATGTTTAATAATATACCTTTAATGTACATAACAAAGTCACAGGCACAAGTAAGCCTGTAATAACCCAATCAGAAGTACTGATCATATTAATAGGAAAAACACAATAAATTATATTTATCTAAATTTCCAGGAATCAATTCATAAGACTTACAAAAACCTAACTGAAAATGCTGAGGCTTATGTAAGCATAAATCCTTCCAAGGAAACATAAATTGAATACTGTCTCTTTAAGTTGAAGGACCTACTATAGCTAGGTAGTATGAAGCCAAGAAAAAGTTCTGAAGTTTAACTCTCAGGAGCAAACATTTTCTACTTGTGAAGTAAACTCTGTTGAAAGACAGCAGACTATGGTCCCACCAGTAAAAACAGGAAAGTTTTCAGCCAGTGACAGCTTTGCCTACAGAGGGGGGAAAAAAGTGTCATAGACTCACTTTATTAAACCATATGCTCATTGCCCTGTGAAGAAAGCAGGGTCACTAATTAGTTCATTCTGTGAAAGAAGCCCTTCCTGATCCCGTTGACTTTTGTCCCCCTGGTTAGCTCCAGCTATTTCTGTCATGCAACTTGAAAATCACTGGAGGGAGGAAGATCGCCATAACAACCGCTGAAATGATCTTGTGGAATGTGTCTAGTGGCACTGGAATAACCTGAATATGTGCTCCAGATGTGTCGGCTGTCAGGAAAAAAGTAAACACATCTGATGGACAGCGTATGACTAGATGGCCTAGAAGAGACTCCAGAGGCTCAGAAGGGGAGGGGGAGGGACTGCATATGTGAGCAGAAGAGAGAGGCGGTGGGGGGGGGGGGGCAGCCTGCATGAGGCACCATAGGACCTGAGGCCTAGGATGCAATGGGAAGATTGAGCATGACTTTTAAGTCTGGGTCCTCCCCAGAGTGGCCTCTGTAGGACTGCAGCAGCCTCTACGAATTTCCGAATTTCCGTCTGGCATGGGCTCATAAGCTTTGGGGAACAAATGAAAACATGGATGTGAGAGGAAGGGGGAAAAGAGAGGAATGGGTTCAGAAAGCTTTCAGTCTTAAATATTAATGGCAACATGTTTTTAAAGCATTTCATCTTCAGGGGAGGGCTGTCTCCAGGCTCCTACCTCCCTTGTAGCAAATCAATACTTTTTGCCCTCTATGCATACTCTTAAGCATACTTTTTTATTAGGTGACTGAATGATTACTTTCCTGATCTGAAATGTTGTCATTTTTGATGCTGATGTTGTTCCACCGACTTTCCTGAGGTAGACTAGCAGGTGGGCAAGTGGGTTGGTTCCCTAATATTTTTTTTAAATATTTTTCTAATGAAATACACAGAGAGGACTAGAAAATATAATACAGACCAAAACACATTTTCACCTTAGGTCCTATGGGGGTGAGGAAATGTTTGAAAAAGGAAGATTTAATAAGTCTATGTTCACAAAGCAGCAATTCTATAGTGCACAGTAAGTACTTGTTAAACATCTGCTATATCAAACTAGTTTTCATTTTGTAAGATTCAACAAAAATGCTTCTTATGGTCCACATATTGAGTAGCAAAGATCACCTTTAAAAAGTAGCCACAATTGGTGATGGGAAGGTTGCACGATGGGGGGGGGGGGTGTTCTTGTTATGACTGAAACCCAACTACAATTACATCTGTAATCACGGTATTTAAATAAAGAAATTTATTAAAAAAATAAAAAGTAGCCACATTTAAAAACATTTACAAAAAATAAATGAGAAGTTTATTTCATTGGGGCAACAAAATGCCTCCCTAAAGAAAATAGGAAACACCATACAATTATGTTTGTAATCACAGTGTTTAAATAAAGAAATTATTTTTAAAAAAAGTAGCCACATTTAAAAATGCTTACAAAAAATAAGCGAAAAGTTTATTTCATTGGGGCAACAAAATAGGAAATACCATACACACCTACAGAACAAAAACCACCTACCTTGATAAAAACCCACCAACTTGAAAATGTCTATTTAACACCAGTACAGTAGATTGCAGAATAACTTAAATTTTAAAGACTACATTAAAATTTTCAAATTTCTCAATCATGTTTAGATCTTTGAAAATGCCACAAAGTACATAAAATTCAAATAGACTCGGACTTAATATCAAGAACTTTATAATCTGTCAAAACATCAAATATATTACAATAAAATTTCTAGAACTTTCCAACAAAAAGTTAATTAATATCAAGTACACAGCTAACATATAAAATTGGTTAGGGGAGCCAGAGAAATAGCATGAAGGTAAGGAGTTTGCCTTGCATGCAGAAGGTCGGTGGTTTGAATCCCAGCATCCCATATGGTCCCCCGAACCTGCCAGGGGTGATTTCTAAGCGTAGAGCCAGGAGTAACCCCTGAGCACTGTTGGGTGTGATCCAAAAAAAAAAAAAAGAAATGTGTAAACTTGGGACCGGTGAGGTGGCGCTAGAGGTAAGGTGTCTGCCTTGCAAGCGCTAGCCAATGAAGGGCCGCGGTTTGATTCCCCGGCGTCCCATATGGCTTCCCCACGCCAGGGGCAATTACTGAGCACTTAGCCAGGAGTAACCCCTGAGCATCAAACGGGTGTGGCCCAAAAAAATTGGTTAGGGGCTGGAGCAACAATAGAACAGCAGCAGTAGGGCGTTTGCTTCCCTTGCACACAGCCAACCCTGGACAGATCCCAGTTCGATTCCCAGGATCCCATATGGTCCCCTGAGCCTGCCAGGAATGATGCCTGAGCACAGAGCCAGCAATAACCTGAGAGCCGCTGTGTATGACCCAAAAACCAAAAATAAAAAATAAAATTGGACAGTTCAAAATTTAAATTGCTTATGCTTAACATTCAATAAAATCAATAATCTGTAATCACCTGATGAAGGGAATGAGATGAAGATAGATATTTACCTGGTATATTTTCAATGAAATGGCCAATCTAGAAATTGCCTTTCAATATCTAAGCATTTAAGTACAATTTCCTCCTCTGATAAAGCAATTTAATGACTCAGATTTTTAAGCTCATTTACCGAAGGCAAAAAGAAACTTGGAGAAATTATTATTTGCGGGCAGGAAATATAACAAATCTTCAAATCACTGTTGAGTCTGTAATTCACACATTTAACCTGGCAGAGAACCCTAAGGATGCTTTGATGATGAAGACTCAAATTTTAAAGTAATAGGTGTTAGAACAGTAAGAATAAATGGGAATACCTCTGCCTTCTAGAAATTGGATTCCATTGGCAGCTGGCTGAATGAAGCAAATAAGAGATTCATAATTGTAGAAAGTGTTTTAATACTCCTCTAAATGAATACATACTATTTTCTTGTAATAAAAACTATACTACTTGATAAGTTAGACAACATAAAATCGTCACTGTCAAGGTAAAATATATAGCATTTGTTGGCCCTTTATTAAAAAAATAATCTTGCTTTTTAGCAATTATTTACAATGAACACTTTGTTATTCATCCAATCCAGGCCCTCCCAAAATTAAAAAAAATTCAAAAGGGGCTGACATTTTCCAAATACCCAAATATTTAAACATTTATGACTTAAAATTATAAATGTGCACATTTGTACAATGAGGTGCCAAATGTCCAAAAGATGGATGAGTTTCAATGACTATTTTCGTTTGCTTTGACCTTGAAATTCAACCATTAAGCAAAAACTTGATGTATATTCAAAGAAATGGAAAGTATATTCATTCATGTGATTCTTTTTATCTATCTAAAACTCTTTTTTATCAATCTTTTAGTTAATGTCTATAAGATGAAAAGAAAAGAATTGAATCTTTTCTTAAATGGAAAGTAATGACTTTTTAGTGAGAATTTTCTTGGGGATGTTCTTAGGAACATTAAAAAACTGAAATAGGCTGAAACTTGGAGTTAATGTAGGTAGGTAAGTATTCAAGTTCCAATGTTTTAAGATACTCATAAAAACAGACCTGGTGGCTGAATTCCATAAAATAAAGCCTGAGGTTAAAAATCAGATTTTGTACATAAATCCTGTTCTTGGTGTTCCTAGGTTATTCAAAACTCAATTTTTCATGCTTATGGTTTCTCAAAGCACCTACTTCTCTTAGATAACACCATAGATGCAGCATAAGCTCCATCCAAACAATTCCTAAGTCTTTGCTTTTGTACTCCCCAGTGCAAAAAACTATAATACTCATAACATATAGAAATATCAGGAAAGCATAAAGTTAAGGCAGGCACAAAGAGTCAAATATATGAGGGGACAAAATAACACTCACAAAACAAAAATCTAGAGATGAAAACTAGCAAACCAATCTATTAGAATTCTTGCTGACTATGAGAAAAACAATAAAATGAAGTTTTCTAGGTGCATGAATATTTTGAACTGGGATGTAGAAGACTTCTTTCACATGGCACCTGATCTAAAACTAAGACAACAGCTTCCTGATTTCTGTTGAAAAAAGGAACATGGATTCTTGAGAAAAGCACTTTAAAGAAAATAAGAACTGCTGAGACCTTAAAACTAGAAGGAACTCTTCAAAGGAAAAATGTAAAGCTCATACCTGAACTTAAATGCTATTAAAATAAAAGCAAAAATTCAGAAGGTTCTTTAGTTTCTTTAATCATATACCAAGCTATCCAAGAAAAAGAAGCATGGAGAGAACAACTTTTCTGATTCTGTGAAAAATAACACAGGATATTTCTGTCCAATTTTAAAGGTCTAAAGATTCCCTATAAATAACAACTAAGGTTTGTTCTTATAAGGCAATATGATTTATAATACATTTTACAGAACAATTTCTAAAATCTCTATCCCCGTCTCATACTCTTGACTATAAAGCTCAGTTAATGACTCCTAAAACAAGTTTTACTAACAAGAGTTCTTTTAAGTTTGAGAAATGCTTAAAATAAAAAACAATAAAAATTTTAACAGAATTTTCATATAGTATTTAGAGATAAATAGGTCAACACAAAATAAAAAAAATGTCCTTGATTTTTTAGAAGCTATTTTAGTGTGCACTTCCCTTCCGTACATCCCTCAAGCACAGTTGCCAGCCTTATATCTGCATTTTCCCAACTCCATGTATGCACACTATTCTCGAAAGAGATATTATACTAAACCATGAAAAATCCTAGGTACATAGGCTGCACTGCTCAAAATGGCAATTTTAAGTTAAAAGGGAAGGACAGATCCCCATTCTGCCAAAGTCACACCAGCTACAACTGCTGCTTTGACTATAGCACAGCTTCTCTGCAGAGATGCCAAACTGACCAAACTCCAGGATACGCTGGTATTTTGGTATTTGGGCTGACATCACCAGGACATTTTGGGGGGAAAATATGGGCACCCTAAAGGCCCACCCCCTGCCTTTTCATACTTCCAGAAGTCTTGGCAGCTGAAAGCACACCCCACAACAGCCTCACTATCAATCACAAAGGTTGAAATTCCTGGATTGTGTGGATACATAGGTAGCTGCACAGTAACTCCAGAATTTTAAATACTGTCCCCGTAGGAACACACCAATTTAGACATGAATGTGGGTACAAGCCACCTAATGTTCAGAAATAAAACAACAAAAAAATCAGCTAGCAATAACTTGCAAAGCAAATCTGAAAAGGACTTAATGACTTCATTGCAAGATACATTAATTTTCACAAGTTTTCTATTGCTATAGTTAATTTTTAAAATAATTCATTACCACTTACTTGTAAAAAAGCAATACAAAATATATTATTTCATGCCTGCCAAAAGAATAGGCCTGAGAATGGGTGCAAATCTGGAGACAATGGTAGAGGGAATTTTACACTAGTGATGGACTGGTCTTGGGACAAATGTATTATGAGCAATTTTGTAATACACAGTCATTATATAAAGCAATTAAAAATGAATATAAAAAGGCCTGGGGGGGCCAGAGCAATAGCACAAGGTAGGGCATTTGCCTTGCATGCAGCCTACCCTGGATGGACCTGGTTCAGTTCCTGGCATAACATATGGTCTCCCAGCCTGCCAGGAGCGATTTCAGAACACAGAAGCAAGAGTAATCCCTTAGTGCAGCAACTAGGGGTGGCCCCAAAACAAAAACAACAAAAAAAGCCCTGAATCCACATTTTTTTATTACAAACAAGGAATCAGCCCTATAAAAGTTCACTGATTTTCTCCTCTGTTACAGCTATATACACCTGTAGAAAACTTAGAACAAAAACTTTCATTGTAGTGGTATCCTCTCCTCCCACAAATCCATTCTCCTTTTGTCTAAACCAAACTTATTATCTACTCTTAAATTTCAAATTACTTTAATACCTGGGAAGATTAATTCATAAATAATTCAAGAACGTTTTTAAAATATTCACCTGTAAAAAATATTTACACCCTTTTCTCCTATAAGCATTATATCAAGCTTGTTAAACAGTAAGAAAATATCTATCTTGTGAGTCCTATTTTTTAACTCATGAATCCCTTTTTTTAAGTCTCTTAACCCCCTTTTTTTGTCTTGATTTATAAAACCTTCACCAGTACAGCTTAACTTAACCAGTGAGTCTTAACTCCATTTCTTTCCCACTTCTTAGAACAGGTAGTACTACAAAGCAATGAAATGCCAAACAGAAGAGCTGTCCTAAAAAGCTGAATGCTTTGAGGTCATTAGTAAAGAGTAGAAATGGTTCTTCTATTATTTCATAGTCTTTAGGGCAAAGAGCAATTTTTTCTTTGCTGTTTTTCAATGTTATTGACCTTGCAGGATCCCATCACAGGATTCTAATATGCTAAGAATTGCCTGTTAATTGGCTGCTTGCCAGAAGAAATTGTTACTTCTATACATGAGATAATGCCCCACAGATAGTAGAGCAATATTTTCAAAACATTTGGATTCAAATGCTGCTTCAAACTTTCAAACTTTTCACGCAATGACTATGCTCCAAATCTATTCCCATCAATGATTTGAGATAGGGTCTTTAGTCATGTTACTCTATTCTCCTCACACCAGCTACAACAGTCTTCTTTCCTAATTTGCAAAGCCCCAAACTCTTTTCATCTCCGGGATCTTTTGCAAAACTCACTCCCTAAAGCAACCCAGTCAGGGAGATTTAAAACAAAAAAATCCTGACCCCACTATGTTTTATGGACCTTGTTTAATGTCACAGAGTTCTAAAGTAATATTTCATTTGGAAAACTGGGATGAGGAACTTCCAAAACTTAGAAGTCTGACCATCACTGAACAGTTTCCAAAGTATCTCAATACAACATCATTCCAATATTTGATATAGATTCCACTTAAGTTAAACAATATTAATAAACAATTCAATGCTAAAAGAATTTTAGATTTCAAATCTTGTTAGGACAAATGTTCATTTACTTCAAGCACTCCATATAAAGGTCAGTGATCTTATAAACTATGGCCATTTTATTTCTTCTTTTCTAGTGTTGGCAATAAATGACAGCTACAAAACAAAAACATACCAGGCTATCTGGTCAGTAAACCTAGACTATTTACCAGATGCTTGATCTGAAGCAAGTCCACTATCCTCCCTGGGCTCATTTTCTCTTCTGTAAGAAGAAAACAACACTATCTGCCTTATAGAATTTAAAATACACTTATCTGGGATTTGAAAGATATCCCAGTTTGAGCTCAGGCATTGTATTTGAGAGGTAAAGACTTCTATCCCTAGCACATCCCAATCTCCTACTGCATGCAGCCCTGTTAAGTCTTAAGCATTACTTTTCCAGGCAAAGCAACAAAACCATGAGGCCATACTAATAATCTGAGTGTCAATGGAACTGGCTCCTGCGCTCCTAAATGCTTCTAGAGATACCCTTACAATATAATTTATAGAGGAAATGTTGGTATCTCACATACTAACTTCAAAATTATTTAGTATTTCAATTAAGAAGTGACTTGGGAGTGGGACCACACAGCAGTACTAGAGACCACACTTGACTCAGTGCTCAGGAGTCACTCACAGAAAATGCACTGCCAAGGTTTGGAACCTCTGCTTAGAATAAAAAGGCATGACCCCAGCCAACTAAGCTGTTGTCTCTACAGTTCCCTGAATAAGGGTTTTTTGTTGTTATTGTTGCTTTGTTTTGGGGTCTTTTGTTTGTTTGTAAACCAGTTGTGCTCAGTGTTTACTACTGGCTCTGCCCTCAGAGATCACTCTTGGTGGGTTGAAACCATACGTGATGGGAGAGATCAAGCACAGGTTGATTGCATGCAAGGTTAAGTGTCCAATCCACTGAACACTTGTCTCCAACACCCCTGAATAAGATTTTTTCTTTTGAACTTAGTTAGGCATATATTTCAACACCAATCCCACCACCCAGGTCAAATTCCTTCTCCACTGTTCCTAAACTTCATCTCCCACTCCACCATCACTCACTTCCACCCCATGCCTGCTCCTCTGACCTGAACACTATGAAAGAAGGTGGATGCAGCTTAGGTCTTATGGTTTCAGTGTTGTTAAGAGTTTATGCATTGGGTTTAAAGCTCTCAACTATCACCAATATCCCACTCTCCCCTTTCACCAATATAATGAAATCCAAGATTCCTATATCCACATTACTTCCCTTTCTGATCCTCCCTCTCTCCTTCATTTCTTTCCTTCTTTGTTCTTCTCCTTAAGCTCTAGAGTCAAAAGTATAAAAGAGTCAAAAATATAGCACCTTGTGCTATATTTCTTCACCTAGTTATTCTATATACCACAAATAAGTGAGATCATCCTGTTTGTCTTCTGTATTATTTCACTCAACCTTTCAGTTTGAACCAGGCTATAATGTGATTTCCCTGTTCCTTGCAGCTGCATAGTTGTTTTGTTTTTTTGTTTGTTTGTTTTTGGTTTTGTTTCTGTTTTATGAGAGGGATCAGATCCACTGGTGCTCAGGGCCACTCCTAGCAATGCTCAGTTAATAATAAATGGTACTAGGGATTAAACCAGGTGAGGTGCATGCAAGGTAATCACCTTATTCCTGTACTATCTGTCACAACCCCATGAATAATTTTAAATTCGTAAATAAGGTTTAATTTCCTCTATACCAAAGACAAGTCTGTAAGCATTATTGCATTTAATTGTCATCACAACTCCACAAGGTTAGTACCATTATGATCTTTATTTTATAAAGGTAGAATTTCAGTCTGCACTTCCTTTACTATCAATTTTTATATATTTATTAAAAAACTAATGTGCAGGCACAATTCTGACATTTTCTTGCATAAAATATTTAATATTATTTCCAATAAATTGTTTTCAGCTGAAAGAGGAGTGTAGTTAGGGCAGAAAAGGGACCACTATGAAATGACAGCTTAGGTCTTATGATCACTGGACAAGAACTGGGTGCTAAAAGGAGGTAAAGTGATATGCATGATACCCCTTCAGTAACAATAATTAATATTGCAAACCACAATGCCTAAAAGGAAAATGGGTTAGAGAGAGATAAGAGGAATGTCTGCAAGGTTGGACGAAGGGGCTGGTGGGAAGAGAAGGCAACTGGGGACAATGGTGGAGGGAAAATTTGCACTGTTAGTAAAGGGATGGGTGTATGAATGCAATTAACCAGGAACAACTTTCTAACTGTGTATCTCACGATGCTCCAAGTAAAAAAATTTAAATTAAAAAGTGGAGTTTTGGACCCAGAGAGATAGCATAGCGGCGTATGCCTTGCAAGCAGCCAATCCAGGACCAAAGGTGGTTGGTTCGAATCCTGGTGTCCCATAAGGTCCCCTGTGCCTGCCAGGAGCTATTTCTGAGCAGACAGCCAGGAGTAACCCCTGAGCAACGGTGGGTGTAGCCCAAAAACCAAAAACAAAAAAAAAAAAAAAGTGGAGTTTTAAAAAAAAAAAATGATGTCTAAATGTAGTGTTTTCCATCTTATCAGTTCTGATACTTGCTCTAATAGGATAAAGTTTTCAACTGCAGGAATCCTTCAGTAAAACACCACACCCATCTCACCTAGTTAAGAATCCTGGCATAGAAATCCATTTCACCCACTCAACAGCAGGCTGCACTACATAATTATTTTCATCTGGTTCTAACACGGGGTGGTGAGTTTAATCTCTAAAACCCTACTGGGATTGGTTTTAGCAGTTTTAGAAATTGCCTCTCCTGCCATGAATATGCCGCACAGCAAGATGGTCCTAATGGTTCCCAGACTAGAATTTGATGTGGGGTGGAGGGTGGAGAACAACAAAAGGCATGGTTCCTTCCTTTCATAATTTCCTTTGTGTGTCATCTGTAGTCATTCAAGATATCCTCATGGCCCTGCTTTCAAAAACAATTTGTTCTGATTTGGTCAAAGGAATGGAGGTCATTTTTACAAAAGTTATATTCAATCATTACTATTCACTGAAGTCAAATGAATGCAAAAAGGAATCATCAGTGACACTCTTTAAAAAACAAAATAAAGGGGGCGGAGAGATAGCTTGGAGGTAGGGCCTTGCCTTGCATGCAGGACAGTGATTCAAATCCCGGCATCCCATATGGTCCCCCGAGCGAAGAGTCATGAGTAATCCATCAGCACTGCTGGGTGTGACCCAAAGACCAAAAAAAAAAAAGGGGGGGGGGGAGACAGCATCGAGGTAAGGTGTTTTGCCTTGCATGCAAAAGGACAGTGGTTCGAAACCCAGCATTCCATATGGTCCCCCAAGCCTGCCAGGAGCGATTTCTGAGCATAGAGCCAGGAGTAACCCCTGAGCACTGCTAGGTGTGATCCAAAAATATAAAAAATAAAAATAAATAAAGGTACACATGCAGATTAACGATTCTCAAGTAATAATGTGGAGACCATGGAAGTAACACTCTCAATTAACTTTAAATATTTCAAATATTTTTTCTAAACAATTCCAAGTAAAAGCAAGTCTAAAAAACAAATTCAAGGACCAAAAGGAGAGCTAGAGCACATATTTTTGCATGCAGGAAAGCCAAGTTAGATTCCTACCTATAAATCTTCCCCACTCTACCCTTGAAGACTTCCAAAACTAATATCTAAGCTTAGAATAGCCCCTATGAGAGCAGCACCTTTGTTGTGGAATACACAAATGATTTTTTAAATTCAAGAAAACAATTTAATCTTTTTTTTTTTTTTTTTTTTTGGTTTTTGGGCCACACCCGGTGACGCTCAGGGGTTACTCCTGGCTATTCGCTCAGAAGTCGCTCCTGGCTTGGGGGACCATATGGGACACCGGGGGATCGAACCGCGGTCCATCCAAGGCTAGCGCAGGCAAGGCAGGCACCTTACCTCCAGCGCCACCACCCGGCCCCGAAAACAATTTAATCTTAAAAAACTTTACACTGGGCCGGAGAGATAGCACAGCGGCGTTTGCCTTGCAAGCAGCTGATCCAGGACCAAAGGTGGTTGGTTCGAATCCTGGTGTCCCATATGGTCCCCCGTGCCTGCCAGGAGCTATTTCTGAGCAGACAGCCAGGAGTAACCCCTGATCACCGCCGGCTGTGGCCCAAAAGCCAAAAAAAAAAAAAAGAAACTTTACACTAAGTTCAGCCTAATCCTCCAAGGTGTCATCACTATGACATAGAGGATACTTGCTAACCAATTTATAAAGTAAAACTGATTGCCCTAGAATTCTGACTAATAAATACCGAAGTAAAAAGTGATGATATTCTTCAGTTTTTGATAGTTAACATTCATGCATATATGTAAATTAAACTTATCTGCTTCGGAGGACTCAGAAAAATGCCCTTGGGCTGTCCATAGAATTTCAAGTTAATAGCAAGCCACTTATATTTAAAATAATTATATGTCTAAAAGCTAGTTAATTTATACACCTGGTTTAACATGTTAGAATATTTTTATTTTGTCAAAAAAATTTATCATAAAACACCCTCTTCTACTCCTTCTGTCTAATGTAGCCTACCTTTTTTAAACTGTGTTACAATACCATTGCATACTACTTTAATAATTTTGGTTTAAAGTAAGTTTCTTGGGGCTAGAGAAAGTACAGAAGATAAGGCACTTGGTCTTAACATGCAACTGACCTGGGAACAAACCTGAAGCAGAGCCAGGAGTAAGTTCTAAACACTGCCAGGTGTGACCAAAAAAAAAAAAACAAAAAAGCAAAATTAATTTTAGGGGGTCAGAGCAACAGCAAAGAGGTAGTGTTTTTCCTTGCACACGGCTAACCCAAGTTCAATTACAAGTATCCAATATAGCTTCATGAACCCAAAGTGATTTCTGAGCTCAGAGATAGAAGTGACCCCTGAGCAAAACTGGGTATGGTCCTAAACCAAAAATAATAATAATAAATTTTAAATAGAATTTAATTTTAATTATATTTAAATATTTGATTTAAATATTAAAATATGTATAGTATTTTATCATTTAAATTATTTTATTATTAATAAAATTTTCATTAAATTATTCGTATCTATTATTTAAATAATTAAATATTAAAATATAAATATATAATAAATATAAATATATATTTAAAATATTTGATTTTAATAATTTAAAACTACCAGCAAATGTTTTATTTTGCATAAACTTTTATGTACTTATATATATCAAGGGTCATATAAAAATTTCTCAGGCAACAAGTGTCAGGAGTGGAAAAAGTCAGGAAATCATGAGAAAGGGGACTACAATATAAATTCTTAAGATTGAAATTGTTGGTTTTTTACTGCTTTATTTAAGCACCATGATTACAGAATTGTTTATAAATATTTTACAGGCATAGAATGTACACCACCGGGGCCATAGCGGTGGCGCAAGTGGTAAGGCATCTGCCTTGCCCACGGTAGCCTATGACAGACTGCAGTTTGATCCCCAGTGTCCCATATGGTCCCCCAAGCCAGAAGCAATTTCTGAGCACAAAGCCAGGAGTAATTTCTGAGCGCATAGCCAGGAGTAACCCCTGAGCATTACTGGGTGTGGTCAAAAAAACAAACAAAAACAAAACAGAATGTATACCACCTTTTCACCAGTAAACCTTTCCTTCCATCAATGTCCCTCGTTTCTCTCCCACCCTTCTGTCTCTGGAGCAGGCATTTTTGCTTCTCTCTTTCTCTCAATGTTTTCGATTTTTTATCTTTTCTATTAAAAACTAAAAATTAACCCCTCACCAAAATCATATTAGTATAAAATAAAAACACAATGAAACAATCTCACTATTGCAATTCCACCTACCTGCAAAGTGTCTTTGGATAATTACCAAATTCCTCCTATCTTCAGCCTCAAAGGCAATATTTGTAGAATGATAGCAATACATTCTCAGAATTATTGTCTTTGAAATATTACCAAAAGGGGCCAGAGTGATAGCACAGTAGTAGCACGTTTGCCTTGCACCTGGCTGACCCAGGATGGTCTTGGGTTTGATTCCCAGTGTCCCATACAGTCACGGTCTCCCAAGCCAGGAGTGATTTCTAAGCACATAGCCAAAAATAACCCCTGATCGTCACTGGGTTGGCCCAAAACCCAAAAAATAAATAAAATATTACCAAACACATTATCATGCTAATCCTCCAAACATATACAATGTTTTCTTACAGTGGGGTGACGTCATTGTTTGTGTTTAGGGTGATCACTGCCAGTGCTCAAGACAACTCATGGCTCTGAGTTGAAATCTCTCCTGGCAGGGCTTGGGGACATAATATGGAGTGCCATGGATTGAAATCTTGTCAGTGCCATGTACAAGGCAGGGACCCTATCCATTGCACTAGTTTACCAATCCCAATATAGGTATTCTTATGCTACTACAAAAGTGAGGAACCATAACACAAGTGGCTCTTAATCTTTATGTTCCTAAGGCACTACACACACATCCACTCATTCAGTTTTGCTCTTTTCTGTATTTTACAATCTGAAGTATAAAAACAAAAAGTGGAAGGCATACAAATCATTCAGATAACAAACCCTAACAAGATCTATAAGTGTCCTTTGTAGCTGTGCAAGTCTGATGGCCCATGCTTCCAGATGTTTTACTTAAATAAAATTAAATTCCAGATTTTACTTAAATAAGGCATATATCACACTTTTTTTAATAAGATATACAAGTTGCAACTTGCCACGTATTTATTGTAAAAAATATTTCTTTGGAATCATTTTCATGCACAGATCTCTTCTTATAGTTATAGTCTGATAAAACTTCTGCATGATAAAGCAAATAAATACATGCTGTTTTCACTAACTTCCAGGCTGTGATTGTGCTATAAAAACTGATTACAACAAGATCTAGTAAGATCAAGCACATAAAATTCAAGATGGAAATCCAGTATATTTCAGATTTCCCAACAAATTTAAAGGGGACAGTATCTCCACTTGAGAGCTTAATGTTGATCTTTGATTAAAAATAAATTTCTGCCATTAAGTCAACACTTACGTAATTACCATAGATCAGGCTTATGCCTGGGTTCGTGATTAAAACCTGAATAAAATATGAGTCATACTTCTAAACAGATATGATTTTGATGGCTGCTGAGACAAATACAAAGGACAACAATAGTACTACATGGGCCTATATGTGCCACAATTAAAAATTTAAAGAATATATGTGAAGTAAAACTAAGTTTGCTGAACAGTATAGATTAGCAAACAACAGCCTTTTAAATAGACCCTCCCTTGTATAAAATAATCCATTAACTATTAAATATAATTTCTAATGTAATAACGTTTAACTCAAAATATTTTTTCTATAAAGACTTAATTAAGGAACCTTTTCCTTAAAAAATTCTTCAACAGATTGTATATATTATGTATCAGAAAGCAATCTTACTCATTTCAATATTGGTGAGCCCATGATTAACCCCAATTGCTTATGACTCTACATCTTTTTTTTTTTTGGTTTTTGGGTCACACCCAGCAGTGCTCAGGGGTTACTCCTGGCTGTCTGCTCAGAAATAGCTCCTGGCAGGCACGGGGGACCATATGGGACACCGGGATTCGAACCAACCACCTTTAGTCCTGGATCGGCTGCTTGCAAGGCAAATGCCACTGTGCTATCTCTCCGGGCCCTAACTCTACATCTTTTAATGCTCTGCTTTTATTATGCTATTCACCAATATGGCAAAAGTTATATACCACCACCAGTTTTTGCTTCTTTCCATTTCATTCTAAAATGCAACCTAAAACTTTGAAAGTTATCATAAAATGGAAATAAATGCCTATACCAAATATTAGCAATGACATTTAATTGTGATTCATCAGATGGTTTACTTTTCATTGGGGGGGGGAGAGTGGGCCACACCTGGCGGCGCTCAGGGGTTACTCCTGGCTCTCTGCTCAGAAATCGCTCCTGGCAGGCACCATGTATGGGATGCCTGTCAACGCTGGTCCTGGGTCATCCGCTTGCAAGGCAAACACCCTACTGCTGTGCTATCCTCTCTGGCCCCTGGTTTATTTTTCTGAAGGAATCATTTTTTATTTAGCTGGATCTGCAATTAACAAGTGTGTATTTGGGCCAGAGTAATAGCACAAGCAGTAGGGTGCTTGCCTTGCATGCGGTCAACCCTGGATGGCCTTAGCTCGATTCCAGGCAACCCAGATGGTCCCCTGAGCCTGCCGGGGCGATTTCTGAGTGCAGAGCAAGAGTAAACCCTGAGCACCTCTGGGTGTGACCCAAAAACAACAAGAAGAAATAAATAAAACCAGATTGTCTATTTAAAGCCTGTTCTGCATTCTAGCTAGGTAATAACCACTTTGTTCTTTCCTAAGTGCCATCAACCATACACTTAGTTGGCAGTCATAGGTACTTAGAATGATTCCTCCCCAAAAAGAAATATATTCTGACTTTCAGAAAAAGGGCATACTTCTCAGAAAATCATATTGACTGATAACCCCATAAATAAATCTCTGAGAATGAACTCATATTATTCATAAATATAATCAACAAATGTGGTGTCTATAGTTACATCTTAAAAATGTATGCCTGCAAGCACATACACTCACCATCAACCCTATCTTCCGATCACCAACTGTTTCCCAACAACCCAAGGCAGTCTCAAAATGTTCCTTCTCAAGTAGCCATTACTAATTTATCAATATTGCATCAGAGTTAAAATCTGTTTACCATCCTTCATTTTATCTGTTCTTTAGATAAGGAGGTCTTTAGAAGTACCAAAGAACTTACAAAGATAAAGCACTTATTAAGTTGGGGGGGGGAGACATATACGATGGTGCATATTTTAAAGTACTTATCACAAACTCTCAACCCACTATTTCTTAATTTATTTTGTGTTCTGATCACTTAATTTCTTTTTTTTTCTTTTTTATTTAAACACCTTGATTACATACATGATTGTGTTTGGGTTTCAGTCATGTAAAGAACACCACCCATCACCAGTGCAACATTCCCATCACCAATGATCATTTAATTTCTTACAACTTACTTTGGCAGTCATATTTGCTTTTATTCATATTTTTATTTCATTTGTTTCAGGGCCACACCTAGCTATACTCAGGGCTTACTCCTATTTTTGTGCACTCAAGAGTCAATTCTGGCAGGGCTTGGGGGGACCAAATATGGTGCAGGAGAATGAACGAAAGTCAAGTGCATGGAAGACAAGTGTCTTTCCCACTGTTCTATCTCCCCAGAAATGTCCTTTTACACCTTTTTTTGGGGTCACACCCGTTTGATGCTTAGGGGTTACTCCTGGCTAAGCGCTCAGAAATTGCTCGTGGCTTGGGGGGACCATATGGGACACCAGGGGATCGAACCACGGTCCTTCCTTGGCTAGCGCTTGCAAGGCAGACACCTTACCTCTAGCGCCACCTTACCAGCCCCTACATCTTTTTTTTTTATAATCCAGCAATTGTCAGGAGATAACTGAACACAGTTCAAGGAATAAGCCTTGAACACAACCAGACCCCAACCCCAAAATTAGTTGTAACAAATTAAAAATTCAGCATCCTTGACATAAGGAGTAAAAGGCGTCTATTTCATATTTATGAAAAAAAAATGTATGCCCACAGTTGACCTAAAATATCTCTGCAAGTCATGTTAACATCAGCTTTCATTCAAAAGTTCACTCCATGGGACTGGAGTAATAACACAAAGGGTAGGGCATTTGCCTTGCGTGTGTCTGACCCAGGTTCCATCCTCAGCATCTTGTATAGTTCCCTGAGCCTGCTAGGAGTAATTTCTGAGCAAAGCAGGAGTAACCTCTGAGAACCACTGTGTGTGGCCTAAAACCCAAAAGTTAATTAAATATTTTGTTTGTTTTTGGGTCACACCTGGCAATGCTCAGGGGTTACTCCTGGCTCTATGCTCAGAAATCGTTCCTGGCAGGCTCGGGAACCATATGGGATGCCGGGATTCCAACCACCGACCTTCTGCATGCAAGGTAAACACCTTACGTCCATGCTATCTCTCCAGCCCCAATATAATTATTTTTAAAAAAGTTTACTCTAAATCTTGACCTTTGTTGTGATCAAAATTATTCACCCTTCACCCTACCACAAAAAGTAATTTTCTTTAATGGCATTATGGTAAATACTAAAGTGCCACTAATGCCTTCCCAAACCATCAGTTTTCTGACAATTAATAAATTTTTTCATTCAGTAACTGACATAGTATACTCTCAATAATTACATATATATCAAATATTGTTATAACCACTGCAAATTCTTGGTGTTCCTATGCACACTGCCAGCCACAAACTTTATATCATCATTTATAAATCTAACACCAAAAAGAACATTTTCATCACATTTAATTTAGCATTTTTAATGTACAATGAGACATGAGACTGCTCGTTACAGAAAGATTACAAATTAATAAAATTTCAATTTATTGAAATTAATCAAATTAAAACAATTTGCATGTTACTTTTTTTTTTAATTGATGTTATTTTGGGGCCATACCTAGCAAAGTGAGCTTACTCTGGCTCTAAATTCAGAGATCTCGCCTGGTGAGATGGTACGTACACTGGGGGATAGAACCTAGTAGGCCCCACCTGCTGATCATTGATCTGGCCCAACTTTTTTTTTTAATATAATTTTTATTTTGATCATATTGGCTTACATATTGTTGACAATAATATTTTAGGTAAATATTTACATAAAATCAGGGGGGATTCTCATCTCCAAATTGTCCTCCTTACACCTCCATTTTTGTCCTATCTCCCATATCCTCTTCCCTCACCCCCAGGGCTGCTAGAATATGTGGTCCCCTATGTACCTATCCTACTACATAGTAGTCTTGCACCTGTATGGTCTTGGTGCCTCCCTTATTTCCCCCTCTAATTGGGAGGCAGGACTAGCTAGTTCAATTTGCGTGATTTTGTTTGAAGAAGAGAAAAGTAATAAACTGGGGTAAAAGTCTAATACTCCGAAAGTAGGAGGAATCCTTCTAGAGGCTCTCATCATCGATTTGAGAGATGAAGGAGAAAAAGATGAAACACTCCATCAGTACAAAAAGAAGTGTCCAATATCCAGTGAGGACTCCTACAATAACGATAAGCACCACAAAAAAAAAAAAAATGCCATGGTCTTGAGATAAGAAACATGGCATAGCACATAAAGAAAGAAAAGAAAAGAGGAGAAAAAAATAGGTATAACTGGGGACAACAGCTTCAATAACCACACCCAAACAGAGAAATCTACCAAAAATAGATAGGTAAATAAAAATAATAAATGAAGGTAAAAAATAATATATAAAAAATAAACAAAGTTTTGTGCTTTTTTTTTTCCCTCCTGCCCTGGCACAGTAAATATTGGGGTCATTCGAAAAGGAATTCACTTGGCCTAAGAGATATGGGGTTTCTCCGTCCTTGGAGTATATTATCATGGGATTAACTATAGACTCTGTTCAGGATCATTTACTCTCCTGGTGGTGCTTTTGTCGTGTTTGGAAGACTTCTGTTCTGTCCTGGTGATACAATCAGACCTCTGTGTCTAGAGATCTCAGTATCTGCACAGATCCAGCAACTTTTAAAAATACTACAAAACCTTTAGCTGCTTATCATAAACACAATTAGCCTTAAACAATACTAAGCTAAATAACAAGATTTTGACATCTTGGGATGTATAGGGAGGAGAAGGAAAATCTGCGTACAGGAGAGAAAGATATAAAATAATAGGAGAACAATAAATACTGAGATGAACTGATAGTGTTCAGAAAAGTCAGAACTAAATATCCAAGCAGAGTCAACAACAATGAAATCATGAGACCCAAACTATAACAAACACATTTAAAAAGGAGTCTGTTATGATGTCAGGCTAGGGGCAGGGGGGCATGAGGGGTATGGAATGAACTCTGGTAACATGGATAGAAAGAGGTTGATACTGGTGGGGAGATTGGTGCTGAAACACTTTATATCTAAAACTTAACAATGAATAACTTTGTAAATCACAATTATTTAAACAAATATTTTTTTAAAAGCTAGGGTTTAGGAATGAAGTAATTCATCAATTCAACCACTGTAACCTCAGCTAAGCAATTAGTATTTTTCTGATTTTTCAGATTTTTCATTTTTTTTTTTTTGGTTTTTTTTTGGGGGGGCCACACCCCTTTGACGCTCAGGGGTTACTCCTGGCTATGTGCTCAGAAATCGCCCCTGGCTTGGGGGGACCATATGGGACGCCGGGGGATCGAACCGCGGTCGTTCCTTGGCTAGCGCTTGTAAGGCAGACACCTTACCTCTAGCGCCACCTTCCCAGCCCCCAGATTTTTCATTTAAAAAGTACAATTCTCTACTTAAAATGAAAGTAGAAAAAAATAAACAACATATTAGACTAAAGGAAAAAAAGTCATCTGAACATCAGTCAGTATCACAGGACTATAGGATAACTGTTTTGTTTTGTTATGCGAAGGGATGGTTGCCCACACCTGGTCATACTTAGGGTTTATTCCTGGATCTGTATTTAGGGAACCATATAGAATGCTAGGAATAAAATCCCAGTCAACTGCATGCCTTACCTCCTATAATCTCTCCAATCCTCTTCCTTACAGAAATCTGAGTGATATCCACCACTTTAAGGAGTTCTTATTTTATGCCAGTACTAAACTGATCATTACAATCTCTAATTTAATCCTGAAACCAACACTGTGCAATTAAAGCAATTAAATATCCTCTAATTTACAAATGAGGACATTGAGGTTTTGAAAAAATTTTCTCTTGTCAAATTACCAATAGCAAAACAAAGTTGGGATTCAAACTCAGGCCTTTCTGACTCAGACACATTCTAATCCTATTCTACGTCTGCTGCTTCCTACTAAATAATTGGGGGGGGGGGGTCACACCCGGCAGCGCTCAGGGGTTATTTCTGGCTCTGTGCTCAGAAATCGCTCCTAGCAGGCATGGGGACCAGATGGGATGCCAGGATTTGAACCACTGTCTGATCTGGATCGGCTGCATGCAAGGCAAATGCCCTACCGCTGTGCTAACTCTCTGGACCTAAATATTCTTAACATTAACACACTAATATAAAAACAATCAGAATCATACCTTAATTGTTCCTCAAAATGCAGGTTTTTTGGCCAGTTTGTCCACAATCAAATCATTCAATCATCAAAGGCTATTCAAGGTCATATAACAAAGCAACTTTTATGATCTTTGACTGGTCTTAAACGATGTTGTGTTACTTGCCATGCCTTAATATAAAGACAAATGTACTAAGTTTGAAACCATTTAAACACTTCACACATAAACATGTCCCCCCCCCAAAATTTTAAGATTAATCAATTAAAGGAGAGGCACGTATGATAAGACATCCATTAAAAAAAACACATATGCGTGCATACACATATACATATTCAGAACTCAGACAAGCCTTAACATCTTCCACCCTGAACATTTGTCAAATGATAAATAGAAAGAAGCTGTTATCAGGCTGTAGGCCAATCCTCTTATCACTACCAAAATGCCTCTATACGCTGTTTATTTTCAGTGGAAGGGCTCATGGGTAGGGGGCATTTGGGCCACATTTGATGGTGTTCAAAGGCTATTACCAGCTCTGGTGTTGGAGATTACTTCTGGCAATGCTCAGGGGACCGCATGGCCCCAATCTAACCAAGGCCTCTGCATGCAAAGTAAAGACCCAAATTCTTTAAACTTTCAGCTACACTCCACATTTTAAAATAACTGAAGTGACCATCAGCTAAAAATTCAGATTTCTATCATCAATTTTACAAACAGACAAACACACTCACCCATGTAAATAGATATATTTGGGACAACAGAAATGGGAAGGCATTTTCATTTAGTTTTCTGTAGTCACAAGTTTCAAAAGATATGTAGCCTAAGTCAAGCAATTTTTATGTAGTAAGTCATGATACTGATTAGAAACAAACTACAAGGGGGCTGGAGAGAGAGAACAGTGGGTAAATGCTGCCTATGGGTAGTTGCTACCCTGTACATATATAACTGGGTTCGATCCTCAGGACTCCACCTGATCCTCTGAGCCCCAAGAAAAGTGATCCCTAAGAGCAGAGCCAGGAGTAATTAGCCTGGTGAAGTGATGAAAAAGAAGAAACACAAAGATGTTATTTTCAAAACAGAAAAAAAGAAACCCACAATAATTTCAAACCACATACTAAATATATAAAATAGCCCAATTAGATATTGGATTGCCGTGATAACAAAAAAAAATATGGGGCAGGAGTGATAGTACAGCAGGAAGAGCATTTTCCTTGCACACGGTGACCTGGATTTAATCCCTGGCATCACATATGATCCCCTGAGCACTGCCAGGAGTAACTCCTAAGCAATGCCAGGTGTGGCCAAAAATAAATAAATAAATAAAAGAAGAATTTATTTTTAAATTAATTTATTAGAAAATAAGGATAGAAAGGCTTAAAATACTATACTTATTAGGAACCTCAAAGCAAGTATCATTAATACTTTAGCTGAGTTAAAAAAGTCTGTAATATCAGTATTCAATTTTAAATAATTATCAATGACAGTAGTATATAATCTTATTTTTAAGCATTTAAACACAAAGCCCAAAAGATATGTGTATTAATTAGAAAAAGTCACTGTATTTCTTACTTTAAAATTTGTAATTGACACAAATTCTTTGGCATATTCTTTCCCAAGTTCTGACTACAGTCTTATAAGTCTACAGAACAAGATTACCAACAAATACAGTACAATGCTAAATACCATCATCTATCACCAGCATTAACTGCTCCTGGTCCTAAGACTTTAATTGCGACAAGGCTGCAGCTCAGAGACTGAAGACTGGTAAAGTCCCCTTTCATTAGCAGGCACGGACACGGACCACATATTTTCATGCATGTTGGTGCACATAAGAAACTGTTTGCTGCACTAGTCACAAACGTGTCCAAGACAAGATTTCTAAGTCTGAAATGCAGTGCGTTTTCATAGAATAAGCCCCAAGTTATTCTAGACCAGAGTTTTCCCAAGTAAGTGATACTGTCCATTATGGGACACTGGAATGTTCTTGAGGGGCAGCAATAGCCGTGGGTGCGATTGAGGGACATTTTCTATTTATTAAATTAAAGAAAATAGCTTTGGGGGGGGGGTGAGAAAATATTGAGTGTTTTTTTTTTCCTAAAAAGGAATTAGTAAAGTAAGTTCAAGAACTTGTATTTTACACAAATCCATGGAAGTTAATTTAAAAATGTACTAGTGGGGCCGGTGAGGTGGCACTAGAGGTAAGGTGTCTGCCTTGTAAGCGCTAGCCAAGGAAGGACTGCGGTTCGATCCCCTGGAGTCCCATATAGTTCCCCCAAGCCAGGGGCAATTTCTGAGTGCTTAGCCAGGAGTAACCCCTGAGCATCAAATGGGTGTGGCCCCAAACACAAAACAAAAACAAAAGAAAATGTACTGGTGAGTATGGCACAAGTATCATTTCACAAACTAAGTTAATAAGAACATCTATAAAATGTTCAGATCTATAAACTTTAACATCTATAAACTTTACCAGAATTGCTAATTCATTTATTAAATACCTCACTTCAAACTGAAAAGTCAGTATTAGCATATAATTACTGGCAGACATGTACAATTTTTCTCCCCTTAAAGTACACTATTTTTGCAAAACACAAGCAGATGATATATCTTAAATAGTAATATCTGTTTACAGTGTCAAGTTACTACATGGTTAAAAAAAACTTGATTTCTATAGCACGTCCTCAAGATAAAATTAAATGTTAAACCATATTCTGCGGTAGGTCTACTTTCCAATTACTAGAAGTAAGCATATAAGAGATATAATTAGTTATGACACCAGGACAGCCATACATGTTTCAACACACACGCAGCTCAGAACAAAGTTTTTGGCATTATATGACAGAGGACTTAAACCAAAGACTCAAAGAAAGGTTATGCAGTTATGTGTGTGTCTGTTTTTTTAATTTAAAACGTGCCACATCAAATTATTTCTTTTAAGTTATACGCATATTTTGATTTGCTTAGCCATCTCTTCAAAGATTTCTCAGGGGAATAAAAACCCACCCTACAGCATTCATTAAGTCTATATGACAAATTAAGGAAGTTGACTTCAGAACATGCACTTGATAAAAAATAAGTATAACCTACCAAAAGTTATATGTAAACAAAACATTTTGAGAATTTTTATAGTTATAAAAATAATTTTCTCATAAGGAATAAAATACAAATTTCTGAAAGAATATATGTCAGCAGAATTTAATTTTGAAAACTCTAACACCAAGATACAAAAAAAAATTTTTAAATTAAAACATAAAGTTAAGGGCCAGAGCTATAGCGCAGCAATAAGGCATTTGCCTTGCATGCAACAGACCTGGGTTTGATTCAGGACAGAACAGGACAGACCTGGGTTTGATCCCCAGTGTCCCATATGGTCCCCTAAGCCAGGAGCAATTTCTGAGCGCATAGCTAGGAGTTATCCCTGAAGGTCACCAGGTGTGGCCCAAAAACAAAAAATGAAGTTATTAAATAAACACATGATTAAACTATGATTTATTTAGGGTCATCTGTTCTTTGATAAAAGACAGAAAAGGAAAAATTGGAATAACAATTGTAAAAAATTTGTAATAACAAAACTAAAAAACTTTAGAGTAACTTGTGGTAACCTGAGTAACAGTTAACTACAATAATGATATTAAACTCAGATGAGGCACAACTTCAGGAAACTGAAGAAGTATCATAGATTAAAAAAAAAAAAACCTAGAAAGCGAACCGGAGCTGTGGCACAGCGGTAGGGCATTTGCCTTCCAGGTAGTTGATCTAGGACAGACCATGGTTCAATCCGAGACGTCCCAAGCCAGGAACGATTTCTGAGTAACCCAAGTGTCAAGTGACCCAAGCACGCACGCGCGCACACACACACACACACACACACACACATACACACACAAAATCCTAGAAAGCCACATGATTCTACCAAGCCCAGTCTACCAATGTGACCCAAACACACACACACACACACACACACACACACACACACACACACACACACACAATCCTAGAAAGCCACATATGATTCTACCAAGCCCAATCTACCAATGAGCCCAAACAGTAACACAGAAGGCTCAAATCAACTAGCACCAACCACAGCCTAGCAAATCCTTAGACACTGACTTTACTAACATCATGAAGATATATAACAATTAAAACTGATCATTATCAGTTTTGATAATTTAATTTACCTTTGTGTTGTAACAAACAATATGAAGTAAATCTGTGCCTGCAAGAAGGCAGGATAGGGTGGTGGGTGGGAAACTGGGGACTCTGAAGGGAAGGTGACAACGGAAATGAGATTCATGTTTGAACATTTAATTTCTGAAAAGAGTATACGAGCAACTTGATAAATCAGTGTTATAATAAAAATATTTTTAAACCCTGAAATTATGTAAGAACTTACTACTGTATTTAATCTTAAAGAAGAAATCTTAATATTGTAGAGCTTCTTTTACTTAAGAAGGTTGAAATAATTAATTGCTAATTTATTTTCCTGAGAGAATCATCTTTAAAACAGATTTCGAATAGAAAAGGCCAAAATATTGATGAAGAGAAATAGAACAATGAAGGTACATTTCAAGTTTGATGGGTTTCTTTCTTCCACATTGTAGACTGGCTTCAAAACCTCTGTGTAAAATGCTATAGATGAAGTCAAGTGTAGTGAAGAGGAGGTATTGAGAATGGGTTTGGAAAACATAAAGCTTGTAATTAAGTACATTCTCAAGTATAATAATCCACCTGGAACAAGATAAAACATTCAGAACTCATCTAAAAGCAAAGCAACTAGACCTTATACTCCCACGGAGTTTATAGTACATGACAATGAATTATAACAAATCCCATCTAGTAGGCCAAATGGTCCACGAAGATAGCATACATGGCCCTTACAAAAAAAGAATTAATGAGTACTCCTTGTTTTGGTTCCACAGAGCTTTATACATTATTACAGGGCCCCCTAAAAATCTGACCTACTTTCATAGAACTATATACTATACCAGTTATGTAACATTGTACTTGTGGATTTAACCAAATTAAATCACTTGCAGACCAATAATTTATCTCAAAGGGTAGGAGTATCTACTTTATATGACAAATATACAATATTTGTCACACCCATGGCTCCTCAGTACTGCAGCGAGAGATCCCCAAATAGCATCAGAAATAGCCAAAAAGGGGTGAAAGAGTCCCCCAGTTTAATGCTTATGATTGAACCATGTCATGGGGATTGTTGGACTTGTTCTTATGGCCCCCATATGCGCCAATAACGCCACATGGCATTGCTCCTTTTTTGCATAGGCACATTAAAATGGGAAAATACTATACATACAAATAAGATCCTATCTAATAGAGATTGGAACACACAAATCTTGTAGTACAAAGGGACCTTATACCCTGAATACTGACTAACTACCTGGCACAGGCCTCAGAAGAAAGGGCATTTTCCATTCACCCCTGAACCAGGGAAACCATACACGAAACATCCAAGTTTGTCTCCCTGGAAGCAATCCTCTACCACCGAAGACCCTACCACTGCTCAGACATCGACCTGCTCAAAAGAGACTTCCCTTAACAATGAGAAGACTTAATAACAACAACAACCTACTTACAGGACAGGGCTCCCTGCATTGCCCTTTAATTGTGAGGTGAAATGAGAGGACGGTCCACATCCTGACTTCAATGTAGGATATGCAGATTCCAGGATCTTTAATACAGAAACATGATACCAACAACAGAGACTGTGTGAAAAATGAAAGTGTGTTGGCACTACAATGTCTTGGATTGGACAATCTAGCTTGCCTGGAGCCTAGACTTGGTCTTATGCCAGGAAACTTCAGGGGTAGGGTCTCTTTGTATTTAGGCCAAGGGTATTCCTTTCCATGCCCCTCATATTTTGGTGGGCCTATGCAAACAACAATTGCCACTTTAACACCGTTTTTACTGTGCTCCTTGACTCTAATCCTTAAAAAAAAAAAAAAAACACTTAAAATTTGAGGTTAACTTAAGCTAATATGCATGTACATGGAAATGTAAAAAATACTATGCCTCTAATGTTTAAGGAATTACATAAGTTTTATGGCTTTAGATTGCCTTGTGCGCTGTTAAGAAATATTATGTGTTACAATCTGGGGAATTGAGGGACAAAGTAACTGTACATGGATTCTGTTTTATTTATCTTAATGTTCTTTGGCTGAAAGTTCAAAGTTAGATATCAGCAAGGGGACTTCTGAGAATTATGTTATGGGTGATTGTCCTCCCACTGTAACTTTACCTTGTCCTTTTTCTTTGCATCTTTGATCTCATAATTAAAAATAAAAAAATTTAAAAAAAAAGAAATAGCCAAAAAGGGAGCTAAAACAAAAGTAGATTACCAACTAATATTAAAAAGCTAGAATTAGGGCCCGGAGAGATAGCACAGCGGCGTTTGCCTTGCAAGCAGCCGATCCAGGACCAAAAGGTGGTTGGTTCGAATCCCGGTGTCCCATATGGTCCCCCGTGCCTGCCAGGAGCTATTTCTGAGCAGACAGCCAGGAGTAACCCCTGAGCACTGCCGGGTGTGGCCCAAAAACCAAAAAAAAAAAAAAAAAAAAAAGCTAGAATTAACATTTACTACCAACATAGGTTGACAATAACTCACTTTTCAAATCAGTAAGTTCTATAATTTCAGAGAACTCTAGAAAAATGAATGTCTAATTTTTTTCAGAGTTCATTTCATTCCTTTTAATTTCTTTTTAATCTTGTTTTTTGTTGGTTTTGGTGTTAAGGCCACATCCTTAATAGGTGCTCAGCACCTATTCTTGGTTTGGTGCTCAGGCATCACTCCAGGCTCTGGGAACCTCACAGAATATTGGCTAATTAAACAGGGCAAGTGCCCTACCACTGTACTATCCTTTCAAACCCTTTTTCTTTCTTTTTTTTTTTTTTTTGTTTGTTTTTTTGTTCTTGGGTCACACCAGGCAGTGCTCAGGCATTATTCCTGGCTCTGTGCTCAGAAATCACTCCTGGCAGGCACCGGGATTCGAACCACCATCCATCCTGGATGTGTGCAAGGCAAACACCCTACTGCTGTGCTATCTCTTGGGAACCATAGATCCCTTTTCCTTTTAAGTTCTTAAATTCTCATAATGTAAAAATAATCTACAAATATTCTCAATCGGATATGATTTCACAAAATGTGAGTAAATTTTAAAAATTGCTTATAGTATTTTTAATCAATACACAAATCTCTCCTTGCCCTCCCATCCATCCCTGCCAAAATGAATGGAGGCCATGGCTCCATTTCATATGGAAATCCTGGCTTTTTATGGACCTACTAAATTTGGTTCACTGATCATGATGTTGCCAGGAGTGATCCTTGAGCAGAGCCAGGAATAAAACCCCAAGCACTATGAGAGGTACTCACTACCAAAACCTTTCTTGTAATCCCTTTGAGATTGGGCGGTTGTTTTTTGTTTTGTTATTTTTTTTCAGTTTTGTTTATTTTTGTTTTGGGGACCATACTTATCTGTTATCAGTGCTTACACCTGAGAGTGCTAAAAGGAATGTATGAGCTGCCAGGGATCAAACCCGTTTGCTACATACAAGCTAAGCACCTTAACCCAGAGTCTTTCTGGCTCTTTGCTTTTTAAGAGGCTTCCATAGACTATGACCTATAATAATTCCACTCAAGATATAAAATTTATCTATTTAGGGGCCAAAGCGGTGGCTAGCTAGGACAGACCACGGTTCGATCTCCCAGCATCCCATATGGTCTCCCAAGCCAGGAGCGATTTCTGAGCACATAGTCAGGAGTAACTCCTGAGCATCATAGGTGTGGCCAAGAAAAAAAAAATTCATCTATCTAGTACTTGCTATGCTGAGTTGAGTTATATAAAATTCCTGTATAGTGACAATTTTGCTAGTGGAAATATACAGACACGAGTACACAAATCTATATATGCAGAAAACCATATACAATACATACAAAGTGAAATGAGTTTCTATTATCATCAGAACATAGAAGGCTCCTAAACTCATAGGGTAAAATTATTTCTCACTTTGGGACATAAGTTATTTCAAGTGTGAAACAAGACATTTCTGAAATTCATATACAACTACAATAGAACACTAACCTAGTGAGAGTCAAGGTTTGCAGACCCTTCGACACAGTGTAAGAATCTGCATTTAATTTATTATCAGTCATCAATAAATGTGGCTTCACACCCAAGGATTACATGAAGTGACTGTCATGTGTTGGTTTATTATATGTAATACTTAGAAAAAAAATCAGTATGTAAGAAGACCATGACATTTAAACCCATCTTTTCAAGATTTAACACTATTTTGATGGCATTTTATAAATTATATGAAAAAATTGCACAAAATTTTTCTCTTTTTTTTTTTTTTTTTTTTTGGTTTTTGGGCCACACCCGGCAGTGCTCAGGGGTTACTCCTGGCTGTCTGCTCAGAAATAGCTCCTGGCAGGCACGGGGGACCATATGGGACACCGGGATTAGAACCAACCACCTTTGGTCCTGGATCGGCTGCTTGCAAGGCAAACACCGCTGTGCTATCTCTCCGGGCCCCAAAATTTTTCTTATTAATAATGAAATTACCTGACTTTAATATCCACAATGTTTATTAGGTTAAATTTGGGGTGATTCACTAAATTTGCTGGCACAGTAATGATATCTGGTACTAGTCACTCGGGTAAATAACAGGGTGTTGGGTGGAGATGTGTTATATACAGTATCCCTTCATTAACAATAATGCAAACCAGTGTCTAAAAAGGAAAAAATGGAGAGAAAAAGGGAGAGAGATAAAAAAAAAAATGTCTGCCAGAAAGGTCACTAGTGGTGGGAAACATCCAAGGGTGAAGGGTAGTATACATTGTTATACTGAAACTCAATCATAAACAATTTTGTGATCATTATTTTTTGGGGGGGATTGGATCACACCCAGTGATGCTCAGAGTTTACTCCAAGTTCTGTGCTCAAAAATTACTCCTGGCATGGGAAAACCATATGGAATGCCAGATATGGAACCAAGGTCTGGGGTCAGCCTCGAGCAAGGTAAATGCCCTATCACTGTGCTATCGCTCCCGCCTCCTGATGTTTAAATAAAATAAAAAACACTAATTATATCTGCTTCCCTGTGGTTTTCATGTTTCCTAGAGTATTGGTGTATTAGTGCTTCATTCAAATTTATGAACCCTGTCAAATATTTTATTAACAAGTTCATCAAACATTATAAAATTTCATTTAAGAAAGCATTAATGGGGTCAGGGATATAACTCAAATGACTAGTGCACATCATTTGCATTCTTGACCAGGCATAGTCCCATATGGAATGATAGGAATGACCCCAAATAATACCAGTGAAGACCCTTGTGAAATGCCAGGTGTAACCAATCCACAAAAGAAAAAAAAAGCAAGCACTGAAATCAGCATTTAAGTAGATTTCATTACAAATTCTAAATATATCATTTCCTTATTTCCCTGCAAGTATTCACAACTGCATATAATTACAAAATAAAACTGTAAAACATACATAGCAGAGAAATGGTTGGTATTATATCTCAAATTTATTTAAAAATTACTTAAGTGACCATACCCAATTCACTATGTTATATGTCATTTAACAAAAACAACGAAAGCCTAGGGACCAGACCAATATGGCATCTGACTTGCATAAATCATACCCAGGTTTGATCCTTGGCATCCCATATAGTCCTCCAAGCCCTCTAAGAGTAATTCCCTAATGCAGACCAGGAGTAATGCCTGAGTATTGCTACTGTGGCTCAAAAAATATATAATCCTATTTTGTGGTACAGCAGATAATATGCTGGCCTGCATCCAGCTGACCCAGGTTTGAATCCCAGTCTCATTTGGTCCTCAAACACTACCGATAGTGGTTCCTGAGTGCAAAGACAGGAGTAACTTCTGAGTATCGCTGGGTGTGGGCCAAAACCAAAAATAATAAGAAAGCCTCAATTATTCAAAATGATAGAAAAATTATTCATATTAAGCAAGAGCACAATTCACCCAGAAGTGGACCAACTAGGTGACAATTTTAATTTTCTACTGAAATAGCTTCCTTACTTCCACAAAACCCTATCATAAACATTTTAATTGAAGACTTGAAAAAATATGACCATAGCTAATTATTAAGATATATTCAGGGTTGGAAAGGTAGTAATGAAATTAAGGCACTTGTCTTGCAAACAACGGTGAACTACAATGGTTTAAATCTTGGTACAAGCATATGGGTCTCCCAAGAACTGCCAGGTTCACACACCAAGAATTTCACTAGCATCCTACTCCTAATTCAATAGATCTGTTCAATTTTCTAAATAATGAGAAAGAATTTTTGGAGGAAGTTTGGGTGATCGTACTCAGGGGACCATATAGTACCAGGGATCAAATTGGTCAGCTGCTCACAAGATAAGCTCCTATACCCTGTATCTCTTCCAGTCCCATAAGATTTTTACATTTTAATTTATTTTGGGGTTTGGGGCCATATTCAACCATGCCCAGGATTTGCACATCTGGCAGTGCTATGTAGACTATATACATCTGCAACAGTAGGAGAAAAAAACCAAGTTAGCAACATAGAAAGCTACTGTTCAATCCACTGTATCTACAGCACAGATAAGATATTTTTGTATACACATGTACCAGTGTAATATCCTCATCTTGATACTCAGAACATGCTCAATATACTTTCTATTGGTTTATTGAACAATGTGCCCCACATGTATTATAAGTATTAAAGTAGAGGATCAAAATGATTGCACAGTAGTAGGGTGTCTGCCTTGAAAGTAGCCAACACTGGACAGGCCCCAGTTCAATAACCGGCAACCCATATGGTCCAGTGAGCCTGGCAGGAGCAATTTCTGAGTGCTGAGCCAGGAGTAACTCCTGAGCACCACCGAGTATGACCCAAAAGCAAAAACAAAACAAAACAAAAAGTATAAAGCACACTAAAAAAATATGAGTGACAAGTAATAATTTCTAATGTATTTTCTTCACCCTATATATTTTTTGTTTGTTTTTTGTTTTGGGGCCATACCTGATGACACTCAGGGGTTACCTCTGGCTCTATGCTCAGAAATCTTACTGCTGGCTTGGGGGGACCATAAGGGATGCCAAGGATAGAAATTAGGTCTGTCCTAGTTCAGGTGCGTGCAAAACTGCACTATCACTCCAGCCCCATCTTTTATATTTTTGCATACTCCATGGTTTGTCTAAATTTACACTGAATCCAAAACTCCAAAGCAGTTCAGAAAACTGCATTAGCATATGTCATTAAAAAAACTTGGAATAACTAAAGCCCAATAAAACATGATTTTAAAATATATATATTTTGTGGAGCTAGAAAAGAAATTAAGAAATTTTGCCTTGCATGAGACTCACATCAGTACAATAACTCAGTACTTCTGGGAGAGCCCCAAATACCCTTCTTAGAAGAGCTCTGGAGACCATATAGGGTGCCAGAGATAAAGGATGACCTTGAACAAGGTAACTGCCTTATTCACTGTACTATCACTCCAGCCTTGTGTTTTACAATGTACTCTCCTAAAATAAAGATGTGTATGCATGTATGTGTATATCCAGTGGTGCTCAAATATGCAGTGTGTTACTGGAATAAAACTTGGTATAATTAAGTGCAAGGTAAATACATTAACCCCTATACTATTTGACCAGCCCCATAATTTTATTTCTAAATATTCAACATTTCCTGCGCAACTTCTTTCATTTCACCAACCTCATCCCAACTTTAACATTGATACCTTTTAAATCTAGGAATACATTAATGCTTTGAGTTTAAATAATAAAATTCTTGTGTTACACAAATCTATCATTACTGCTTTCATGTAAAGAAAAACTTTATCAACACAAAGACAAGGCAATTTTAACTGTGTCCGTATCTAGTCTGGAATCAAGTGAACGTTCATGCTTTATCTTTCTACCTTCTCTTTATTTAACAAATGTTTTTCCCTAGTCAGAGTTTAACTGACATTTAAAGGAACAAGATTCAAGTTTAAAACAATGTATCTGCAAATTGGGAAACTACTGAAATCAACCCATGTTAAGATAAAAGTATAAGGTTATGGAAGTAACTCAGCGGTAAATTGTAAGCATTTCTCCAATGAATGAGGCACTGTATTCAATCCAAGGCATCAAAAATGTTTTATCTTAGGGCCAGAGAGATAGTATGGAGGTAAGGCGTTTGCCTTTCATGCAGAAGGACGGTGGTTCGAATCCCAGCATCCCATATGGTCCCCTGTGCCTGCCAGGGGCAATTTCTGAGCATAGAGCCAGGAGTAACCCCTGAGCGTTGCTGGGTGTGACCCCAAAAAACAAAAACAAAACAAAAAAAAGGTTTTATTCTTTTGGCCCATTTTGGAACCCATACAATATTACTGCAAAAAAAAAAAAAACAAAAACAAGGAGCAACACACTATTATAAATAAAAGGACTCTTTCCAATGTAAATTTGGTCAGGATTATGATCCAGTGGTATAACTCATATGTGCCTTGCAAGTATGAAGTCTTGGATTCAAACCCTAGCACACATACTGATCTTGATCCTAATTTTATAACTGAAAAGCTAAAACACCGAAGAACATTGGTTTTTGTTTTATTTGGGGGCCCCATCCAGCAGTGCTGAAGGCTTTTTACTGGTACTATTCTCAGGGACCATTTGGGGTGGGGGGTTCAGAGGACCATATAAGGTGCAAGGGATCATGTAAGGTCAGCCACATGTAATGCTAGTGCCTACCCATAAACTGTATCATCTCTCTAGTTCCACGTAGGGAATTTTTTTAATCACACAGAAAATCAGAAAATGACTATATGTGCATATGCACACTACATATACATTCCTAAAACCTCCCTACTGGCTTCCAGAACAGTTTATTATACCTATAAACAAAGCTAATCTGAGATCCAGATATATTTTGCTAGGAAGTATTTAACCAAAGAAATCTTTTCTACAGTAAACTAGGAAAGGTAGTACAGCAGGTAGTGGCTTGTCTTATACACAAATGATTTAAGTTCAATCCCCAATAGACCAATGTAGTCACCTAAGCCTCACTAACCATGATTCCTGAGTGCAGAGCCAGTCATAAATCTATAAAACCACCAAGTATGGACAAAACAAAACAAAAGCAAAATATTTTCTACCAAATATTAAATTTGTCTCAGTTTTAAATGCACACACATATGAAATCTGCTGTCTCATCTGATGGCTACTCTCTCACCTACTAATGTGCAAAATATGCTTCCTGAAAGACAGTAGCATGACATATTCCCCAAGAAATTTAAAATTAATAAAATGCAGACTGCCATCTGCATTAGATCCATAAAATAATCAGAAAATATGAAAAGTCACCTTAACAAGTAGTTCCCAGGACAGTTGACATTCACATTCTGCTTGGGAATGTTAGCATATTTAGAAATAAAAAGACTCTGCAAGTCCAAAGGGAAATACGGCACAGAAAAAAAATTACATTTTATCAATGCTCTTCAGAACTCCAGGCTTTAGCTGAAGTATACTGGAAACACTTGTTTTTCCCAATAGAGAGAGGAGATCCTTATAATATGACTATTTTAAATTGTTTATAAAGGAGAAAATTACATTGAGCTAATATGGGCATGTAAGCATGACATTTAAATTTGTTTGCAGAAATAGGGGCCAGTGTGATAGCACAGTGGTAGGGCGTTTGCTTGCATGTGCCTGAACCAGGACGGACTTTGGTTCAATCCCTGGTGTCCCATATGGTCCCCCCAAACCAGGAGTGATTTCTGAGCGCAAAGCCAGGAATGGTCCCTGAGCGTTACAGGGTTTGGCCCAAAAATAAAAATTGTTTGCAGAAATATACATATTTTTAAAGATTATGTGCATGCATGTGGCTATGCATTAAGTCTGCACTCCCCAGTATGAGAATATGCTAAATGATCCCACAAAGGGTTGATCTCTTTCAAAGGCATTTTAACAAAATAAAGATTTCTAAACAAATGAAGATTAGAAGCAATCCACAGACTACGGTCATCATTTCTGATGGTGAATATTCACCCTCTAATGAATTTTAATCTACTTATTAGTGGTATAGCTTCATCTATCATACTATTTATACTTAATGTATATTAAAACTATGCCTGTTAAATATTAAGTTTTAAAAATATTGTGTTAACCATGGAAATAACTACAAATTCCCATATACCAATGGGTATTATGTACTACTTGTAAAAAAAAAAAGTATTAAGGGTGCATACTCAGTAGTGCTCAGAAATAATGCCCTGCAGTGATAAGGAAGAGACCATGCAGTTTCAGCAATCAGAGATGAGCTAAATCAGGGGTCTCAAACTCAATTTACCTGGGGGCCGCAGGAGGCAAAGTCAGGATGATCCTTGAGTGCAAAGTCAGTAGTAAGCCTTGAACAATTGGGGGTGTGACCCAAACAACTAAAACAAAACAAAACAAAAAAAGATTCCTCAAGGGCAGGGCCACAAAATGTATGGAGGGCCACAAACAGCCCGCGGGCCCTGAGTTTGAGACCCCTGAAAATGCAAAGCAAGTGCTTTAACCCCAGTGCTATCTTACTGGCAAAAAATAAACTGATAACTTTAAAAGCGTTGCTTATCAAATTATTAAAATATTATCTAATTTTATTGCATGCAAATCAACAGCAAATAATTCTATATATAATAACAAATATTTATTTGCTGAATGTCAATACATTACCTTGGCATAGCCATTACAGAGAGCAGTTGGGAGATGAAAAGATAGTACAGGAAGTAAGGTGCTAGCTTTGCATACAGAAGGCCATTTAATCACACTACTATATATAATCCAAAACTCACCTCTCATTCTGCACTTTCCACCCCAACCACACAGGAATGATTCTTGAGCAGTCGGGAGTAAGCCCTGAACTCCCATCTACTGTTTTCCCCTCCCAAAAAATAAAAAAGGAATACAGCGTGGTAATATTTACAAACAACTCAGTTATAGAGCTCAACCCCACCATCAATACATATTTACTTGAAAACTACAAAAACTTAAGTTGTCAGTAGTGTGAAAAAAAGACAAATGTTAACCCTTCCCTGTACTACCCAAATAAAAATTTCATAACCATACAATTGAATTCTCCTGCCCCTATGTGATAGCTGAAACCCATCAGTCAGTTTGGGCTGGGGAGATAGTATAGCAGGTAAGGTGCTTGTCTTGCAGGCAACCAACAAGATCTCTGAACAATGTATATGGTTCCCTTAGCACTGACAGGAGTGATCCCTAAGCACATATCCAGGAATAAGGTTGGATGTGGTGCCAAAAATCAAAGAGTAAAAACTATCAGTTTATCTAGAACACTTCTTACACACATAAACTCATTAGATCTAATTGTCACTGTGTTTCTGTCCACAAAAATCTAGTTGCCATTTACAGACTTACTCTGGCTCTGAGTTCAGCGATCACTCCTTGCAGTGCTGCTGAACTATCTGTGATACCAGGGATAGAAACTGTGTTGATGGTAAGCAAACCAAGCACTTTATCTATGGACTCTCTCTCCTGCCCTGAAAACACTTTTTCTTTTAATTTTATTATTTTCATTTTAAACACTTGAATTACAAAGTGCTTTATGATTGAATTTCAGTCTTGCAATGTACATCACCTTTCGCCCAGGAACATTTCCCACCACTAATATTCCATTTCCCTCCCACCCACCTCTCCTACCCTTACTTTCTCTCACCTCTCTCCCCCCACCCTTCCTCCTTTATTTTTTTCCTTTAGATACTGTTATTTGCATATTGTTAATGAAGGGGTACCAAACATGTGTACATCACTTTATTTCATTTCAACACCCATTTATTCTCCAGAGTGATCAGTTCCAACTACCATTGTCATAGTGGTCCATCCTTTCCCTACCCTAACTGCACTGCTCCACTATTTGATTCTTCCTATGGACTTATTCTTCTGCTCTCATCTCTATAGTCTCTGGATATTATTTTCATACTACCTTTTTTGAAATTTTTTCTTATTAAGAACACTGGATGTTCTAATTAATACAAGGATAAAAAATACTTGGCAGATTTAATACCTGGCAGAATTTCTGCCTTTAACAAATATTCACCTTGAAGCTGAAGACAGTAAATAGAGGCTTTAACAAATACTCACCTTGAAGCTGAAGAAACTAAATAGAGGGTTCTACCTCTTCATGCTTGCCTTAAACAGGGCCAGCCTGAATTCAATCCCAGCATCATTTAGGGTTTCCTGAGCACCACTATTTGTAATTCCTGAGTTCAGATTCAGGAGTAATCCCTGAGCAATGCCAGGTCTGTCCCAAAAACCAAATAAACTAAAGATAAGTAAAATAAACACAGGAAATTAAAAATACTCCCCTTGGATAGGAAGATAGCAGGTATCTATCTTTCCTTGCCTTACATGTAATAGAGTCAGGTTCAATCCCTGACATCCTTAGGATCCCCCCGAGCAACCCCTGAACACAGAACCAGTAGTCCCTAAAAACAAGTAGACCCAGCAGGTGTGACTCCAAAATGAAAGAAAAAAAAAACACTTATAGGTATTGCAGTCTGAGATAAAATTAATGTTTTGTCTACCAAAAATCAATTCCAAAAAAATTCATATTTTGTTAATCACCATTTTGAATGATAGGGAAATCTGAATTATTATACTGTACACCTAAAGAAGGCTTTTTAGCCTATTACACTTTGACAGGATAAATTTCCTTAATCCTGAGGACCGTGAAACGTGTATTAGTAAGAGATGAGTTAAAACAGGACAGAGAAGTGGACTTTCTTTGTATAGCTACATTTTTCTAATTAATTGTCTTCCTTCTTTTTAGAGGTATTAGGAGCCACCGCCAGAAATGATTACTCCTGGCTCTGTGTTAAGGTGGGATAGAGACAGAGTTGGCAAAGTACCTAAGCCACTGTACAATCTCTCTGGCCTTAATTGTGTTCTTTATGCCCCTAAACCAAAGAAAAATCTCTCCCTCTCTTCTCTCTTCTCTTCTCTTCTTCCTCTCTCTGTCTCTCCCCTACCCTCTTCTCCTATTATACCATTTTACCCAAAACAAAGTGCATCCCTGGGTTTTTTGTATCTGTGTTTACAACTGGGTTTTACCAAAAACAGATTGTTATTCTCAGTCTGAAGCAAACCTACCTGGGTGGGACTGGCTTAGGATAGGACATCAGTCCTTACTGCCGCTAGCCTGGAGGAAGTCTCTGTACTCAATCAAAACAACAGTTCTGGTAGGTCTATCTCTCTCTTTTTTCTTTCCTGCCTTTTGCTTGCTCTCTTCACTGGCTCTTTTTCTTTCTTGCTTGCTCTCACCTCCTCTCCCTCGCTTTCTCTCTCTTCCTCCCGCGCACTCTCTCTCGTTCTCTCCTCTTGCTCTCTGGCTCTCTCTCTCACGCACACATCCCTGCTCCAAATCCCCATTCCTCTTGGAATTACGGTGTGTGGATTTATTCAGATACATAAAAATTAAAAAGGGGTCCTTGTCAATACACGCTAAGTAACAAAAAGCACTAACTTTGCTTAACTCTCTGGGTTACACATACCAGTGTTGAGGACTTACTGCTGACATAGTGCCCATATCTAATACAATGGAAAAGCCTTAATTCTGTGCAATCTTTCTGGCTCTTCCAGCCCTACCTAGTTTCTTGAAAATAAAAGAAAAAAGTGCTACTTGTTAAAATAAAATTTATAATAAAAAATTGCGACTCTTGCAGTACAAGAAGAGTCCAGCAGGCAGGGCATGCTCCTCCCATATTGCTGACCCTGGTTCAATCCATGGCATTCATTTGTTTCCAGAGTCCTACACAGAGATATCCCAGAGTGCAAAACAAAGAATATACTCTGAACACCACAAGGTGTAACTACCTCCAAAATATTGACAAGTAAATACATTTTTGCAATGCTTATCTTTATGTGCTTAATTTTAAATTCTAAAAAAATTTTACCAGCAAAAATGTAAATCTTACATATATGAGACTGTAATTTTTAATTAGCTGGTTTTATATGTGAACATTAACAAGAGGGGAAATACTCTAATTATGTATATTTGATAAACTGGTAATCTAAAGACTGACAATGAATCATCAAACTTTTTGTTTCGTTTTGTTTTATGAGTCACAGGCGGCGGTGCTAAGAGGTTACTCCTGGTTCTGTGCTCAAAAGTTGCTCCTGTAAGGATAGGGGGACCATATGGGATGCCGGGATTCAAACCAGGGTCATCCTGTGTTGGCTGCGTGCAAGGCATAAGCCTTACTGCTGTGCTATTGCTCTGGCCCCAAATCATCAAACTTTTAAACAAAATAACTGGCAAAGGGTCAAAATTGGCAATACAATTAATAGTGAATCAGACTATCAGAAAAGCCATGACTTAGAATAAATACTATACATGTTTATCAGTGTGAGACCAGGTTAGATCTTTAGAGAAACACATTTTTAGATTCAGATTTAGAACTTTACTACCTCCAAGTTTCTCTAATTCATTGATGTGGCATTTTAATTAAAAAATTTTCCAGGTAAACTTTAAAATGAGCTCATGTTTCCAAATGTGCCATGCCAGATTCAAATATGGTGTTTGATTTTAACTGTACCACTTAGCTTGGTTATTAAGATCATATAATAATTTTTAGTTATAATCACTGATGGAGGTTTTTTTTTTAGTTATAGAGGAATGTCTAGGAAGATCATTTTTCTCATTTTTTCCCTTTCCTTTTGAGGTATTTACAAAACCAAAAACAATTATTTCTAGGTTCTTAATTCCATCCTCTAGGGCATAAAATGTGTCTCATCATACAAAACACCTAGAATGCTTTTAAACTCAATGATAATTAACAAACATCAAAGTAAAACCTAGGTGTTTCACTGGGAACTAAGAGCCATCATCTTTTAATGCCAAATGACATCTTTCTGTCCCCTGGAGTACCAAAAATCTTTAACCCAAACAACAAATGCACTTTCTTAATATAGCCTTTACTCGTCTGAAGATCAGAAAAACTGAGTTTTTAAAAGTAAACTGCTAAGGGCAAAGAAAAACTATACTAATGAGACGACATCAAACTTTAAAACTACAGCAAATCAAGTTATCAACAGTTAAAAACTGGGCCAGAGAGATAGCATGGAGGTAAGGCATTTGCCTTGCATGCCAAAGGTCGGTGGTTCGAATCCCATCATCCCATATGGTCCCCTGAGCCTGCCAGGAGCGATTTCTGAGCATAGAGCCAGGAGTAACCCCTGAGCGCTGACAGGTGTGACCCAAAAACAAAACAAAACAAAAAAACAGTTAAAAATTGAAGAACCTAAGCCAGATAGATAGCACAGCGGTAGGGCATTGCATACAGCTGACACAGGAGGAACTGGGTTCAAGTCCCGGCATCCCATATGGTCACCCAACCTGCCAGGGTCGATTTCAACTTGAGCAACTCTGGGTGTGGCCCAAAAATCAATTAATCAATCAATAAAGTTAAAATAATTGAAGAATAAAGGTCAAGGGCAGGAGAGATAGCACAGTGGTAGGGAGTTTGCCTTGCATACAGCAGACCCAGGACAGACTGTGGTTCAAATCCCAGCATCCCATTAGTCCCCAATGGCTGCCAAGAGCGATTTCTGAGCGCAGACCCAGGAATAACCCAAGCGCTGCTGGATGTGACCCGAGAATCAACAACAAAAAAAAAAGAATAAAGGTCAGAGGTGATATAAGGCTTAAAGACTTGCTCTATATGCAGTCAAACCCTGACAGTGCACGTGGTCCTCAATCATCAACAGGTGTGATCCTGAGATCAGAATCAGGAATAATCCCTGAGCACTACCAGTATGACCACAAAACACAAAAACAACCAACATGGAAAGATAAATAAACAAAACCCAAACTTCTGAAAATCATACTTAAAAAATATCAAGGGCAGCTGAGCACCAAAAATGCTCCAAATTAAAACTGACAAAAAATGTTTTCAAATAATTATAAAATTATTAACAAGCATATACAATTAAATCCAGCATTGATCCTCATGAAAAATAAAAACACAAGATATCACACCTACTAACCTACTATTTACGATAGCCTATGGCCATTATTCGAAAGAGTGTTGGTAAAGATGTTGATGAAGATGAAGAATTTAACACTTAGGCACAACTGATAGAAATGAGCTTAGAGCCAGGAGGAACCCTTGAGCACTCCTAGGTGTGACCCAAAAACAAAACAAAACAAAAAAAGAAATGTAAAATGGGTAGTGCTCACTTCAGCAGCACATATACTAAAATTGGAACAATACAGAGAAGATTAGCATGGCCCCTGCGCGAGGATGACACACAGATTCATGAAGTGTTCCAAGAAATGAAAAATGAATAGCAGCTATGGAAAATGAAGTGGCTCCTAAAATAATTTTAAACTGAACAACTGTCACCAGAGAAACTGTACAGGAGGTAAAATGCTTGTCTTCCACATGGTCAATGAGTTCAACTCTTATGAATGTACATCAAATAATGATCTTTTAGCATGCCAAAACCAAAACAAAATAAAGGTGAGACTTCAGACTTTAATTTTTTTTGCTTGCTTCAAAGCAGGGGTCTCAAACTCAATTTACCTGGGGGCTGCAGGAGGCAAAGTCAGGGTGATCCTTGAGTGCAAAGTCAGTAGTAAGCCTTGAACACTGGGGTGGGGGGTGTAACCCAAACAACCAAAACAAAACAAAAAAAGATTCCTCTAGGGCAGGGCTACAAAATGTTATAGGGAGGGCCGTTTGAGACCCCTGCTTCAAAGGAACCCATTTAAAAAGGTAAGAAAGACAATTCACAAAATAGAAAAAAAAAATATATGCAAGTGTGTACTAATAAAGAATCTGCCTGTAGACTAAAGAACTCTTACAACTCAACAATATAAAAGACTGAAAAATGAGCAAAGCACTTGAGACATTTCTGATAAAGGAAAACAGCCTGGAGAAAATAAAATTAAAACCACTTCATACCCACCAGGATAATTAAAATTTAAAAACAACTTTGAAGAGAATGTAACAATCCAAAGAAATACTTTATTGGTAAATTTGTAAAAAAAAAAAAAAAAAAAAAAAAAAGATAGCTCTTTGGAAATTCCTCATAGATTAAGCATAAATTGCTGACTCAGCAATTTTACTTCTAGGCATATATTCAATATAAATGAAAAAAAGTTTAAGTATATGCTAATGTTCATATATTCATAATAGTATTTCTGCTACAAGTTTATTTAACTTATTGTACGTTGAGGTTCACCTGTGTTGCGATGCCTTTTTAAATATATAATGGTGGTGTATATTACATAATTATGCCAGGGTATTCAATTGGTAGATTACATCCCCAACACCGCATGCCCATCCTTGTGCACACAACTTTAAAAAGTGGGGAAATACTGTTCTAGCACTGGTTTATGTTGGGACAGTCAGTGGAAATTTTTTCTCTTTGTTTTCATATTGATAGTATTGTGTGCATATATTCTATATATCCATAATATCCATCTTGTATTGGGACCTTGATATTGCCCTAAAAGCTCATTTCTAATATTATACTGCCTCAGTCCCAATCCTTACTTCCCCCCATCCTCCCATGTAGGTGCAGCTAATGACATGAAGCTCACTACACAGAATAAGTGCAGTTAAAGAAATAACTACACTGAAAACTATCATAACAATGTGAATGAATGAGGGAAAAAGAAAGCCTGTCTCGAGTACAGGTGTGGGTGGGGTGGGGAGTAGGTAGATCTGGGAAATTGGTGGTGGGAATCCTGCACTGGTGAAGGGGGGTGTTCTTTACATGACTGTAATCATACAACTACAATTATATTTGTAGTCAAGGTGTTTAAATAAAGATAATTTTAAAAAAAAGTGGGAAAATAGGGCCTGAGGGATAACATGGAGGAAAAGCATTTGCCTTGCATGCAGAAGGACAGCGTTCGAATCCCAGCATTCCAAATAGTCCCCCGAGCCTATCAGGAGCTGAGCATAGAGCCAGGGGTAACCCCTGAGCTGTGACCCAAAACCAAAAAAAAAAAAAAAAAAAGTGGGGAAATAACTCAAATGTCTACAAACTGTATGAATGAATATGCTACTATATATCCATTCAATGGAATATTGTTAATTGTACATTTTAAATGGATGAATTGCAGGGTATGTGACTTTTATCTCAATAGATTTATTATAAATGGCTAACTACAATGATTAGTCCTATGATGTGAATTATAAAATTCGCTAGGAGGCCTGGAGAGATAGGATAGTCGGTAAGGGTAGGGCACTTTGTCCTGCCCGAGGCTGACCCAAGTTTGATCCCAAGCCCCTCGTGTTCCCCTGAACTCTGCCAGTAGTGATCCCTGAGCACAGCACTCAGATAGGAAGTCACTGGATGTGACTAAACAAATAAAATAAAATATAAATATTCAAAATAGAAAGAAATTTGGGAACTATCAAACTCACTTGGTTTATTACAAAAAAAAAAGAAGGGGCCAGAGTGATGGTGCAGTGGTAGGGTGTTTGCCGTGCACACAGCTGACCCAGGACAGAATATGGTTCTATCCCCAGTGTCCCATTTGGTCCGCCCCCACAAGTCACAATTTCTGAGTACATAGCCAGGAGTAACCCCTAAGCATACTGGGTGTGGCCCAAAAACAAAACAAAACAAAACAAAAAAAAAAACAACAACAAAAACCAGGGCCATCCACAGACCCCAGTCATAGAATTATACTGACTCTTAAGAAGACCATGGTTCAACGGCTTTCCAAGGTGTAGTTAGTCATCTACTAAGAAACCATATGAAGAATAGATGCCAGATTGCTATAGAGAAGCTACTGCCATTATCTTTCTTTCTTGACCTTATTTTCTCCATTTAAAAGGGGGGTAAAAGTATAGTTGCCCACCCAGACCCCTCTTTTATGCTTCAAGAGACACAAATTACTATAAATAGAAACAGAATTTTTGAAGATAGAAAACTAACATAGTCTTTTACTGTGCATGTGAAAGAACATCGGGTCAACTCAGATTTTTATTTTAATATAACACAGGATTTCAAACCAATAAACATAGTCCCATGCTGGTAGGCCACTGTCAATCACTGATAATTAGGGGTGGAGGGGAACAGGAGAAATAATATGAAAACTTCCTCTTCCTAAAATAAAGATAACTTAACCTAAATAACAAATACCATTAAGTTTACAATTGCAAGTCCAAATTCAGCTCTAAAAAGTTAGCCTTGATGGAGCTGGATCAATATATAGTACAGAGGCAAGGCACTGGACCTTGCCCATGGTCAATCCAGGTTCAATCCCTGGCATCCCTTATGAATTCCCAAGCACTGCTATTTCTGGGTACAGAGCCAAGAGAAACCCTTGAATACCTCTAGGTGTGGCCCCAGAAACCAAAAAAAAAAAGTTAGCCTTGGTTTACAAAGTTACTGTTCACTTAAAATTTTAAATAACTTTACAAAGATTTTAGTCATCAATATATTTTCAATCATGGTGCTTAAAAAAAAGAAAAATATTAAAGTTTAAAAATTATATTTTCAACGTTATTAGAAAGCCTCAATAGTTTGGTAAATTGACTAAGTTAGTAAGCCATTATTTCCTTTTGATAATATTTTCCTGGATAAAAATTAATGAAATTTACTTAAATAAAAATAATTTTAAATGGGGCCGGTGAGGTGGCACTAGAGGTAAGGTGTCTGCCTTGTAAGTGCTAGCCAAGGAAGGACTGCAGTTCGATCCTCCGGCGTCCCATATGGTCCCCCCAAGCCAGGGGCGATTTCTGAGCGCTTAGCCAGGAGTAACCCCTGAGCATCAAAAGGGGGTGGCCCAAAACAAAACAAAAATGATTTTTAAATTAACCAGTCTATTTAGTGTTCTGAGAACAGCTAAATGTAACTTTATAATCTTCTAATAACATTTTCTAGTCCAAAATCTGCAAACATCTTTATTATGATTGACAACTGATAACATAATAACTGATAACACAACAATCATGAGGATCATCTTATTTTTCATGAAGTAACAAGGTAAATATCTTCTCCAAAAAAATCAAATCATATATGCTATCTGGAAACCAAAAGGAAAAATATAATAGCATAGTTATAAGCTAGGGACAGATATACAGTACAGTTCATAGGGAGCTTGCCTTGCATGCTGCTAACCCAGGCACCACTATGGTCTCCTGAACCAGACAGCAGTGATCTCTAAGCACAGAGAGCCAGGAATTAGCCCTGACCAACACAAGGTGTGACCAAAAGAAAGAAAATTTACAGGCTATACTACTTTTATCAATTTAAAACAAGAATTACATCTATGAAATATTTTTAAAGTTATTTCTGTATATTTAAGATAAATTGCTAGCAAACCTATTCATTCACCTGATTCAATTATCATGAGTTTATAAACGTCACCAGAAATATTACTCTGTCCTTTGTGAAATCTTAAAGAATAAAAAACAAGACTTTACATTGCTGTCAATGTGTTCAAGTTTCCCCTCAAATAAAATTTCAGGTTTCCCCTCAAATAAAATTTAGATGAAAACAATGTGACTGCCATGCTCTCTCCAGGCCAATTTTGGCAGCCCTCGACATTGTCTATCTCCTTGGCCTTTGAGCAAAATTCCTTCACAAACTGTTGATCTCTGCAATAACTCCTAAAAAATTCATTACTGCCAGTGTCAGCCTATCCCCCATGTTGTGCATTTGTCCCTGGGATGCATATCAACATGTGGCACATGTCCTTGACATGCACTGAAGAGCTGCACCCCGGGACAGCAACATGCTCGACAATAGTATGGACTCTAACTTCTTTATGGTTGCTGGGATGTAACCGAGAAATCTAATAACTGTGACAGTGGGGCCTTTCGGGTTTTCCTTGCCTTTCCAGACAGTGAAGCTGCACAGACACTAATGAAAGGTTAAATGAATAGGAATAGTTGACAAGAGGTACAATAAAGAAGGAGCTTGGTAATCCACAGACACTGAGCAGAGATCCCTGGCTCAAGCAGAGAAAGGACAGCATATCGTGGAGTCACAATATTTAAAACAGCTTGCTATACACAGAGGCTTTTGTGTCTGGGTACACGTCTGGCTTTGGACTGAAAAAAAAAATACACTGAAAAGGAATTTCAGCATGGGGCATTTTGGCAAATGTAAGGTCATAATAAGAGAAAAATGTTTTGTGTGGGTTGTTACATCTTTGTACTACACACACACAAAAAAAGCAGCAACTATGAACTTATGAACCACAAGTTCCAAGACAATACTGTACATTTTGACAACTACTAAATACTCTATCTAGAGAGCTAGCATGATTTGATCCCCCACTGGTTAAATATACACGTATAGACTCATTTACCAGTTCCACTTTCTACCTTTCTATGGAACAATTCTTGATACTCACCTTAGAATTTTATAGTCAAGTTCTAGTCTTTAGTGGGTGTTATTTGAACAAATACCACCAAAACTCTAGTCATTCAATGCAGAGGCCCATCAGCTTAATGTAAAGATTTTCTCATGACAACAATGTATACAGTACAAGGCAAACTAGTTGTAATTTTGAATGACTGCAACAGTGTAATGTTCCAGAAATCATATAATTAATAATTCTTTTTACCACCCTTCTCACCTCACCTTAGAGGAAAATTGTAATCCTTAAGGAACGTATTTTAAATTATAATGGCACTCAAGTAAATAAAACTTCACAATGTCAAGGGGAAAAATGACAAGAATAATTATCATACTAGGTAGATTTTTTTCAGAAAATAAAAACTCTGATTTTTTATATAACAAAACTTTAAAAATTTATCTGTACAAATCGTCCTATACATATGCATGAGTTAATATAGGTTCACAACAAATGGTAAAGCATGCTGAGAACATGTTTTAAAACAGGGAGCCTCTTTGAACAGTCAAATTAAATTATAGTTGAACTCTTGAGTGTACTGAGGGCTCTAATAAGCAACAAATAAAGACTTTTATTGGCGAGCAACATAATGAGAGCTACTGTGCAAGATATTTTAAAAGGACAAATCCGTATAGTTTGTTTCACTGGACTGTATTATTTACTTAAATGGTAAATAAGCTTGTCCAAAGTAATGCTACTGAAAATTAGTATATAAATCTTGCGGAACAATTATGATCAATGACTAAAGTAAACACATTACAAATATCAGAAGACTACAGTAATGTAAAATTAAATAGTATTAAATGTACTATCATTTAATTCTAATTATTCACATTTAATTATTTTATTCCTTACATAGCCATTTAATAAAACTATGCATAGACCATGACTGCTTTTTAAAAAGTTTTTTTCTTTGGAGTAGAGCATTTGTTTGTAAAACTACTTCAAAGCCAATTAACTGAAATAAAGTATTCTACTCCTCATTGATTTTGGAAGGAGTTACTTTTAATCAAACTTTTGAAGGTTAGCTTCCCCATTTAGGGGAATTCCTACAGTTGACATAACAACAAACAGTACTTGACTTAACAAATATGGTGCGTTTTGCTTGATTTATCATTAAAGGAGAACCCTGCACATCTGAACTGTCTGACTGTCCATATAGAACATAGTCCTATTGTTTCTATCACAGCTAACACACATACACAAAAACCTTTACTAATACAGTATTCATTATCTACTCACTGTCTGCCACATTCTGATGGTTAGAGTTATCTTTTGAAAACTACATCTGATAAAATCATGAAGCTCCCTCTAGCTCTTCAGAAGGGAGTTTACTAACCAAAGATCCAATGTAATTTCCATCCAATAAGAAAGCATTGAAGCAGCCTCCCCTTCTTCAGCAAATACTTTTCACAGCTTCTTACAAGGGTGTAGCTGGTACAGAGGCCATCTGCTGAGGAATTCACAAAGCACGGCTCCTTATGACCACTTCAAGATTCTATCAATTGCATCCAATCTAAGTTTCAAACAGAAATTTTTTGAGTGGAACTGTACCTGATTTAAACTGCATGTATACTCCCAATAAAACTGAACTACCTTGCTAAAAAAAATAATTTAAATCTCAAGAACCACCACCAACATGCATAAATAGCTAGTTTTCAAACATGTGATCTGGTTTCCATTCTAAAAACAAATTTAAATCTCAAATATTTAAAAAAATACATTAACATGCTATTAGTATTAATTGCCTTTAGACATCACAGATGCTGATCCTAAGAGAAACACTTCCACATACCATAACATTTATATACAACACTGGTAATGACTTTGTTTCATTTTATAATCATTCAGCATGAGATATTTTGGTACTATAGTTATTTAGAAGATAATAAATTGAAGTATGCCACTGATATTATCTATCTTACATTAGATATAAAAGCCAGTGTGCCTGGCAAATCATTTGAAACAAGTGGCAGAAAAAAAAAATGTTAAACTCCTTATCCTCACGAAGGCCATTTTTTAAATACTTGAAGAGTACATATACAATGATGCTGAAATTAATATAAAGATAACCACTAAGTTCAAGGCATCATCTATTTTGGCTCTGTTCATAAAATAAATATTCCCAAGAACAAAAACAGAAAGAATAGCCTCCACAACACCCCACACACCACCACTACCCCTCACTCCCCCGCTTTTGAGCCAGTGTCCAATTTCTTCTTTTCTGAACAGCTGTATTATCCAACTTAAGTTGCTCTGCTAATTTCAGTCCCACAAGGACTAACTTGGAAGGCAAAAAAAATACAAGAAAAGATCAATTTGCTGGGAAAGATCAAATGAGAAAACTGTGGGGACAGCACCAGGTCAGTGTGTGGAGAACTAAGCAGACCTGTTCTTCATTAACTGTGGCTCTCTGGGGATGTCACACACTACCTGTCCGTGGGCTTTATTGAACTGCCTAACCCTCCTCTCTGTTCCATTCTTCTGGGCCCAAGTGAATCATATCCTGCTGCTGACAAGTTAGCAGGGGACTGCGGCTGCAACATGAAAGTACTTTCCTTTCTTGTCTAAATCAGGCAGATTTTTGAAAAGACGACACAGCATTGACTCGTGACATGGCAAGATGAAACGAGAGGTCTGGGCTGGTCTTGGAGCTCTGCAGATAAAAGTAATCAAATGACACTCGTGGAATGCAAATTGGCATTCTTGACTGCAGCAATTGCACAACCATGAAACATCCCTGACAGCAAGCAAGATTAGGACAAAATGTTATGTAAAGCACTGAACTCAAAAACTCTCACTTTAAAATTCAAACAGTAACACTTACATTTTAATATAGCAAGAGTCAGCTCTGCTTTTGTCTTCTTTTTTGTAATCACATATCCCTGAGCCTGACAGTTATCTTGCATTTCAGGGAGAAAAAAAAAAGGTATTGAGAATGTGCAATTGCTATTAATTTTACCATTTATTTCTTTAAAAATCACATGAGGCTGGTTCTTACTCAAAGTTTACAATGCAAACAGCAAACTTATTCTCAGAGGAGATAGAGAGAGGCAGTTTAAGACTTTTCTTAAAAGACACTCAAAAGTTCACACAGGCTCAGTACAACTTCTCTCAGGTGAAGATTCTGAAATTCTTTGGTAAACTGATTAGCAAACTGAATTTTAAATATTCTGTTCTCTAAAAAAAGATTAGCAGCAACGAAAAGCTTCATTAAAAACAACTTAAACGAAATGGATGTAAATACAATATAAAACGAATAGTATTAAGGTTTCAGAGGGACCCCCCCCCCCATGGTACCGAATGTTAAAGAAGTTCTATTCACTTATGAGATCTTACCAATCCTGAATACACCTTCAGGTCAGATACACTAAATAGTGTGAAATATAAGACCCCCCCCCCAAAGTGTATAGGTGTGCACCGTAACATCTAAAACTACCGAATAAAATAATAGATTAAAAGTAGATTTAGTCACTGTGAGTAACGTATCCAGGAATAGATGTGTACATAAACTGTAGGACAAAAAAGCAGAAAAATATATGCCCAACAGAACTCGTGTAAAATGCCTCCAGAAGATAACTCCTCAAGTGCTAAACAGTTATATTCAATATTTTGTTTCAACACCTCTGCGTAAGCTTTACAGGTTCCACCCACTGCAGCTCTCCGCATAGTATAGAAAAATTTTAATATAGGCCAGTTGGTGAATTTTAATCCCGAGCATAGTGGATTATTTTATGATGTCTTTTATACATCAGTTTTACAACAGCCTGACTCTCTCTGGGGTAAATGGGAACCACCATAAATCGCACGCTGCTTTCAAAATCACTTTAATTTGTCAGCGTTCCTGTAACCAATCTTTGGGGCACAAGGTACACCTAAGAGTGTGTGTGTGTGTATTTGACAGTCGCAACTCCTACACTCCGATCATGACTTTGATCACCGAAACAGGAGATGTCACATTAGGCGGAAGGTTAGAGGAGAGAAGATAAAAAAAGTCAACCCCGCTATGTCTTTTTCTTAAGAGTTCACCTACACGGAGAACCCGGCTGGGCAGATCCCGGGGCGAGGGTAAGCAGAGTCCCCCTGGATGGAAGTCAAGTCGAAGGAAGGGTGAGGTGGGTCCAGCGCCTGTCTCAACTGATCCCCTTCCCCGAGAGCGGACAGTTTAATGGGCTCAGCGGCCGCGAATTCCAAGCACCCTCGCTGCGGAGAAGCCGCTCTCAGGCAGCGGTGCGGGCCAAGTGCAGGAATCTCGGAGAGTTCTGGAGCCGCCAGCCCGGCCGCCTTCCACTTACTAGCGCTTGCAAAACTTTTTCTTAGTTCGTAGATTTGGTTTGGTTCGGTTTTCTAAATCCTCCCAGAGTTCCTCCCAGGGGGGATTCCATCTCGTTTTCCCAATTCCCCCCAATGCCACCGAAAGCCGTAAATGTCTGAAGTCAAAAGCAAGCACCCGGCTCTTATTTAATTAAGCCCAGCGGCATCCCCAAAGCTCGCTGTCTCCAGGGTGCGATTTTGCAGCCCTGTCTCGGGGACGGCCGGTCACCTATGAAAAACCTCCAGGAGCACTTTGGGGAGGCGGGTTTCAGGTATCAGGGGAAAGGAAGAGAAGGGTTCCCGGGTTCCCGACGTGCGGGAGCGGCGGTGCCCTAATTGCAAAGCGCACCCGCAGCAGCGCCCACGCCCAGCCGCCAAGTCCCTCACTCGCGGGCAAGTTTTTCCAAAAGTTTTCCCTTGGGCTTTTAAAGGACGCTACCGGGCGCCCCGAAGTTCCCTCCAGCACCCCGATTCATCCCCATCAGCCTTCCCGTCTCTGCCCCTTTTACCACCACCACCCCCCAAAACGCGGCCCCCATCCCATGCCCATTCCCGGGCCGCCGGCCACTCGCGCTCGCCCGCCTCACCTTGCCTCCCCCGCCGCTAGCTAGCAAAGGGCTCAACTTCCGAGCACCCCCTCCCGGGCATCCAGACGCAGCAAACGTCCTCCCACCTCGGGGTGCTCCTTTGGGAAACTTGGAGCAAAAGTTTGCTGGGGGGTGTTAAGGGGAAATCAGGAAGGTTAAACAAGGGGGGTGGCTGTCCAGCTCAGCGACCCCTCCTTCCACCTCAAGCCGCGCGGGGAAAAAAAACACAGACCCCCCAGGCGGATGCAAGGGGTACGAGTGTCCCCCCAAAGTCTATGAAGAGAGAGCAAAGAATGGGGGGGGTTCGGAACTTCTTACCATCTCCGCATGCTGGTTGTCAAGTGCAGCCCCCGCCTCTAGGTCTCCTCTTAGCGGCCGCGCCTGGACCAGCCCCTGGGCCGCGTCTCTGTGTCTCTCTCGCTCTCTCGCTCGCTCGCTCGCTCTCCTTCCTCCAGTCTCGGCCTTTCTCTCCCTCCCCCTCCCGATTTCCTCCGGGCCGGGCCGCCGCGCTCGCCGCCTCCGCCTCTCCCCGCCCGCCGACCGCCCGCCCGCCCGCGCGCGCCCTCGCCGCGGCCCCTCCAAGCCGGCTCAGGTGACTGATTTACACCCGCGCGCAGGGTCGTGCTCGCCCGCTCGCTCCCTCCGAGTCGGAGCCTGCGGCGTTCCTTTCTCCTCTGCGCCTCAGCCCCTGGGGGGGCCCTTTGGTTATTTTTTTTTTTTTTGCTTTTTTGTTATTTTTGTTTTTGCAATTAAAGGAATGGAACTGAACGGACTTGACTGTCTCTGCAGACCCGGGGGTCCCTCCTGCGCGCTGGGGGTTGGGGGTGACGGGGTGAAAAGTAAAACGGGCGAGCGAGGTGACCTGAGGCCAATTTGCCAAGCCCCACAAGTTTTCTTTCCTCTCCTCTCTCCTGGACACAACGTGTCGTGTCGTTGCTACAATGTGGCCGCTTCTCTTTGGGCCCCCCAGAAAAAGAAAAAAGTCGCCTCCTTGGCTTGGGGCTCGGTGGATTTCTAGGAGTTTCGTCAAGGGGGAGTGTGGAGTGTATTTTTTTTTCTCTCCTCTGCCTCCCTGCTCAGTTGCTTTTATTATTTGATTTTTCTGCACCCCCTCGTTCTTTCTGAGGAAGGAAAAAACAACTTTGGCGCCCCCCCGGGGGGTGAGGGCGCCCAGCTGTCAAACGAGGAGAAAAAGGCCGGCGCTGTGGCCAGCCCAGGCGCTGCGAAAGACTTGGAGGAAAAGGGCGCGAACTTGATTGCAACTGGCCCGGCGTCGTTTTCCTTGCCCCTCATTGAACCCTTGAAGCTTTTCGTCCTCGTCCTCCTGGTCCTCCTCTGGGCCTGCCGGGCGCCCCGGGCGGCCCTGTCAGCCCCAGTCGTGCGCTCTGTGCGAGAAAGACTCTTGAAAGAGGCTGAGGAGCAACTCCCAGGGGGGCCGAGCGACGGCGCCTCCAGACGGGAACGTGCTCGGGCCAAGTTGTAGAAAGTTTTGCTCGACAACGGGGAGGGAAAAAGTTCTGGGTGGCGGCGTGTTTGGGGGCCGGCTCCGACGCCGGCTTTGCGGCGAGGGTTTCCTTCCCCTTCCCCGGGTCTAGGGCAGCCCGCCCCAGGGTGGAGACGTCTCGGCCGGCCGGAGAAGAGGAAGGGGACCGCCGCCTCCGCGGGTCGGGAAGAGTGTCACCCACCCACCGGAGGGTTGTGACAGGGCCCCGCCACTCCCGCGCATCAGCTTGCAGCTAAGGACAAGGCTTAAAATGTTGGTGAAATGCTGCCCCAATTTGGGAGGGGTGGGGAGAGGGGATCAATATTGAATCCTCGTCATCTTTTTTTTTTTTTTTTCTCATGCCGATTTTATCATGGCTTAGAGCAAACTGGATTCTTCCAACACGGGAGGAAAGAAGACAAAAAGGTCTCCAGCATACTCCTGAGCACTGGAAATCCTGCTGAGCCAAGTTTGAAAGCTAGCTGGCTGGCTGGCAGGTTGAGATATTGATGACTACTACAAAGAAAAAACACACCCCTTTTCCCTTCTCCCTTCCCTGAAGTAAAGGGGAGACTAGTTGCATTCAGAAGCAACATTTGATTTCTTGGAAAATTGGTAGCCTTGTGCTTACTTTTTATTTTCTTGGATGAGCAATCTGGTCTTTTTAAGTTTCACTAAATTTTTACAGTTTTTTTTTTTCAATTTTGAAAGAATCGTGACTGATCATGATTGAGGCCCAAGTAACCACAGCTGTTGTGCAAATGTTGATGAGGCCCTCACTTTCGTGGATGTAGCTACTTAAGCTTGGGGCCACCGCACCTGCAGTCCTATGGTCACTGATGGACTGCAAATACCTGGCGATTTTGAGGCCCTGTCCAAGCTGGTTTCAAGTCATTTTGTGGTCTCTATAATTACCTTGTGAAAAAGATTTTGTCCTCTGGTGGTAAATACTTCCCTATACAGTTTATCTCTTGGCACATGGTTCATTTGGAGATTTCTAACGGGAGGCAGATCACTTCTCTCTCTCTAGCATCAATGAAGTAAAAGCCACCAGCTATCTAATGACTGGCCACTTCTCGGGAATATATATTGGTTATAGATATATACACGCATCCTATCATGAAAGACTCGTCTTTAAATGCTTTGATTAAGGTGTGGAGCATATTCCTTTATTCTATAAACATAACTGTAACATCATCCTATAGTTTGTAGAAACTGATTACACAGGGGATAATGATGACCAAATGTGCATTCTGAGCAACTGAGTATCATCACAAAAATTCCCCAGAAATGAGCCAAGTTCCAGTGTGTGTGTGTGTGTGTGTGTGTGTTTGTATCATGGAGAGAAGAGAAAAGCTAGTTGCTAATTTCAGAGTCATTACCCATACAAATCCATTCACACACTTACCGCTTTGGACAAGTGACAGACCAGCAATTGCCAAACAATTGTATTCACACAGTGCATTCTTGGCTGCACACCAACATTGGCCAACAGGCAGAAGTTACTCGGCATCAAACAACCTGTAATTTATATTCCCCTGATTGGTTCCAGGTCTGCCTGTTTTTTACTTTAGCACACAATTTAATGTGAGACAAAATGTGTCTATTTGGGATCTACTGGGTGCCTTTCCAAAGAGTAGTCTTCTGATCATAAGGAGTTGAACTAATGAACAGTCCTTGAAGAAGGTGGAAGAACATAAAGAAACAAAGCTTAGCATATAAGAAAATTCAGAGATCTTTTATACTCCAGTAGGCTTATGTGGCAATTTGAATAAACCTGAAGTAAAAGTATCTTATAAAAAAGCAAAACACTGGGGGGCTGAAGAATAGTTCAGTGAGTAAGTACTTGACTTGCACCTGGCCTACATGAGTTTAATAACCAGCATTCCATATAGTCCCCTGAACACAACCAGGAGTGATTCCTGAGAAATACCGGATATGGTCCAAAAGACTAAAAAACTAAAAAAAAACCCTTAATGATCTACAGTGACTTGACTAATTTCTATCATTTTACATCTCTAATGCCATACTGACTTGAGTTTTGTTCCTCTACCTTGCATATCTTGACTGCTTTTCTCATGCAGTTCTATCTACTGATTTCTATCACATTTTCAATATCAGGCTCAGCTCTAATTTGACTTTTTAAATTTAACTTTTTAAATTTTGACTTTTTAATTTGACTTTTTAAATTTAATTTGACTATTAAAGAAGCTCGTTCCACTACCTAAAACTCTCAAACTTTCTCCTATATTTTTTTTAATATCCATTGATAGTACTAAAAGTGTCTTATGGTTTTTATTCCCTCTTCAACTAAAATGTTAGTACTATGGGGACAAGATTCCTTATTGCTCATTTATATAGCCTCAGTGTATAAATCAGTGCCAGGTACAAAATAAACTCAGAAATATTGTTTGCATGAAGGAAGAAAAGTCAATTATTATATCACAATGCCTGATTTGTTCTAGGAATATGAACAAAATCTCATATCTGGGTTCTTTTTGTTGTTTTTGTTTTGTTTTTGACCCACTACTGACAATGCTCGGGATATTGCTGGCCTTGCACTTAGGAACTACTATCAAAGCTCATTGATCCATATGGGATTCCAACTTTCAAATCTCTAGCCATGTACCTGGAAAGTACCTACCTGTTTGTACTATCTCTCCAGCACCCCCATGTGTGGTTTTTTGCAGTGAAGTATTAAGTGTTGACTTATTACACCAATCGCCTTAGTTATGGTCAGTATATTCCAATGAGGCCCCTAGATACTTTAGAAGTGCCAAGAGGTCAAACTACCTATATTACAATTCTCAGAAATTATATTTACCTTTATTGCATTCTCTCATGAGTGTATAGTGGAGATTTCCAGAGAAACTGAGACATGTGATACCAGAACAATAAATGCAGAAGCATATGGAAAATCCATTCATCTTTTGTTATATCACATGCTAAGCATTGGTCCCCAAATATGATTGCTCACTATTTTCTTCTGGGAAACATACTTTTAGTTTTAAAAATATGTTATATGGGGCGGGAGCGGTGGCACAGCGGTAGAGCGGTTCGCCTTGCACAAGGCTGACATAGGATGGACCATGGTTTGATCCCCAGGTGTCCCATATGCTCCCCCAAGTGGGGAGCAATTTATGAGTGAAGAGCCAGAAGTGACCTCTGAACGTCACCAGGTGTGCCCCCCCCAAAAAAAAAATAAAATAAAATAAAAATAATGTTTCTAATTAATGTAACAAATCATCACTAGTTGGTAGTTTAAAATAGTTTAAAATAATATCCATGGGGCCTGAGTGCTAGATAAGGTGTTTACTTTGCATGTGGTCAAATGAGATTCTATTCCCAGCACTCCTCATGGTCGGCAGGAGTGATCCCTAAACATATACCCAGGAGCAAGTCTTGAGCATTGCTGGATGTGGATGCATTGCCCAAAATAAATGAACAAAAATCTTTTGTTTATGTTGGTACCCTTGTGTCTTCAAAATGGTAGTAGCTAGACATGTCCTTTCTACTCTACATCACTCTGTTTTCTTTCACTTATAACTTTCTTTGTAGTTATATTGAACCCATCATCAATTTAATCCAGAAAAATCTGTCCGTTGCAAACTTATTAATTTAATCACATCTACAACATATTCAAAGGGTTCAGGGATTAGAATGTGGCCTTTTCGTAGGAGATCATAATTTTTGTCTACCATTAAAGCTATAATATCACAAACATAGCTTTATTGATATTTTAAACTGTTAGTTATTTTAAAATTTCCATGTAAGTAACTGCTGTTCATTTAAATATCTGATTGCATTTGAATACTCACTGTTGTCCACATAAACAAAAGCTCTTTGCAGTATACAAAATTTGGAGCTCAGCGGGCTCCCAACAGTACTCATTTGTTGCAGCAATCAAACTTAGGGCTCCTGCATTCAAAACATGTGCTCTGGTCCTTTTTAATCATGGGGGTGGGGGGGCAGGTAGGAACCACACCCAGCAATACTGTGGGGTGGGGGAAGGGGAGCTATTCCTGACTCAGGGTTCAGGGCTGACCCCTGGTGGTGCGAAGACTGAACCAATGACATCCCCAAAGAAGGCAAAGAAGTCTCTTTTAATCATTTATTTTTGGTTTTGTTTTGGGGGTCACACCCAGCTGTGCTCAGACTTATACATGCTCTGCACTCAAGGATCACTCCTAGAGTGCCTGGGGGACCATATGAGATCCTGAAAACAGAACATGGGTTCAAATTAAGGCAAGGCAAATGCCTTACCCGCTATACTATTACTCAGGCATCCTTTTAATAATTTTCTGTTTTTGTTTTTGTTTGTTTTTTGGGGGGGTTTCGGGCCACACCTGTTTGATGCTCAGGGGTTACCCCTGGCTAAGCGCTCAGAAATTGCCCCTGGCTTGGGGGACCATATGGGACGCCGGGGGATCGAACCGCGGTCCTTCCTTGGCTAGCGCTTGCAAGGCAGACAGACACCTTACCTCTAACGCCACCTCGCAGGCCCCCCTTTTTTTTTTTTTTTTTTTTTTTTTTTTTTTTTTTTTGTGGTTTTTGGGTCACACCCGGCAGTGCTCAGGGATTATTCCTGGCTCCAGGCTCAGAAATTGTTCCTGGCAGGCACGGGGGACCATATGGGACGCCGGGATTCGAACCGATGACCTCCTGCATGAAAGGCAAACGCCTTACCTCCATGCTATCTCTCCGGCCCCTCAGGCCCCCCTTTTAATAATTTTCAAAAGGTCCTGAGATCTAGCAGTTGGAAAATCCCTGACATGCACATTCGCTATTTTTTCTTTTTCAGTGCATCAAGTTAATCTATATTGTAATCAACAGCCTTAAATGGGAGACCAGAAATAGAATATCAGGAAAGACACTGCCCAGGGTTTCTTCCCTGTCCCCTAAACTCAACTAGGAGTGACCTCTGAATGCAGAGCCAGAAGAAAGCCCTGAGTACTATTGGGTGTGACCCGTAAAATAAACAATGGCTTTCCCTTTGTTATGATTGTTTTTTTTATTTAGATTTATCTTTCGATAACTAGCAGTTTTATATTCTACTTTTAGTTTAAATATATATCATAGTTGACAATAATAAAGCCATTATTTTAAAGTTTCGTATTGGGTTGGGCATATTAGTTCTGATGAATAAAGGAGGAAGGGAACTCATTGGTAGAGAGGATTTAACTAAGATTACTTAGCAAAACAAAAAAGGGCCATCAGAAATTGGATCTCTATATATAAGCCGGAGGGTAAAATCCCTTACACCATATGGCCTTCTGAGCACCACACAGGAAGCAGCCCCCCAGCACTGCCAGGTGTGACCCTCAAAACAAAACGACAACAAATAAAGTGTCTCTCTTCTGCTGTGAATTTCAGTATGTAAATACTGGTTCCCAAAACAACTGAATTCACTTGTAACGAGGCTGAAGCCCACACACCTGGGGTGACAAGTTAAAGTGAAAACACCTGGGATCTCGATGCTGTTATTGAAGCTGAATAACCATCTCTAAATGACTGGAGATTCTTCATTATACAATATTTATATCTTTATTTTTCTTCTTCTTTTTTTTTTTTTGGTTTTGGTTTTGGTTTTTGAGTCACACCCAGCAGCGCTCAAGGTTTACTCCTGGCTCTAAGCTCAGAAGTCGCCCCTGGCAGGCTCAGGGGACCATATGGAATGCCAGCATTCGAACCACCAACCTTCTGCATGAAAGGCGAAAGGCAAAAGCCTTACCTCCATGCTATCTCTCTGGCCCCCAATATTTATATCTTTTAGAACAAATTGAGGTTGCTTTTCTATTATTTATAACCTAAAGCACCCCAAATGCTACTAAAAAATGGCATATCTGTGACAGGTTAGGAAGGAATATAGAAATTCCTATTCTTTTGTTTGTTTTGGGGGGCACACCCGTTTGATGCTCAGGGGTTACTCCTGACCATATGGGACACCGGGGATCGAATCGCGGTCCTTCCTTAGCTAGCACTTGCAAGGCAGACACCTTACCTCTAGCGCCACCTCACCAACCCCAGACATTCCTATTCTTTATAACAAATTTATACAATGTGGAATTGTTTGGGGAAATAAAATCTGTCAATAATCAGAAAAATAAAGAAAATTTCAAATTCTTCACTAAGAATTAAAATTTAACTATTATTATATTTACATTATTTTGAATGAATGCAAAAGCAAGAAAAATTGACTCAGAGTTGAAGATTATGGGTGACAGTTCAAACTGTTACATCTAATCAGTTTTGTTCATAGTTCTGGCCATGTTGTAAGAGTGTTCTTGGCCCTCTGTGATGCTAATGATATCTCATTCCTTCAAATTAAGATGTTCATAGTATATTCTATGCTCCAAGAAATAACATGTTTTAGAAACCAAGAAGTCCTTATTTAACTGTTCTTATGTGATTTTATACAGTGTTGCTAACCTTAAAGGATTCTGAGTATTATTCAAATACTACCCAATATATTTATACTTAGGTTTGAGCTCTTTTAAAACTTATTTACTAGAAATACAAGAGATGAAATATATATATTTATATATATAGTACATATATATACATACTGTTGTGAAAAAAACTGCTGTTAAAAATTTGTAAAAGTCAATTTCAGTATCAAAACCAACTCAGAGAAGATGAAATATTTTCATTATTAAGAAGGAAAAAAACGATGGCCTGGAAGAGGATTCAAAGGACAAGAGGAAATGTTTTGCATCACAGAACGCTGGATTTGGTCATTGAGCTGAGTAGCCCTTGAGCTTTGTGTGTGCCCCACCCCCAATTTCTTTTTTTGGGAAACAATGTATACTAAAGTTTGAGAGTGCTTTGGGGCACATCATTAGCAAATTGATCAGCACCAAAACAAAATGTAGGGGCTGGAGAGATAGCTTGGAGGTAGGGCATTTGCCTAAAATGCAGAAGGACAGCGGTTTGAATCCAGGCATCCCATTTGGTCCCCGGAGCTTGCCAGGAGCGATTTCTGTGGGTAGAGCCAGGAGTAACTCCTGAACGCTGCCGGGTGTGACCCCAAAACAAAACTAAACAAAAACAAAAAATTTCTCCAAGTGGAAATACGGAACAAAGACCAGGATGATTACAGAGGACTAAGGATGTGGCTCTGTGGCATGTGTGAAGTTCTGTATTTATTCCTAGCATCATACACATACAACTACTAGAAAAAAAAATTAATGTCTTAAGTTGTTTTTTGGGGGGGGGGTTGTTTTTTGTTTTGTTTTGTTTTGTTTTGTTTTGTTGGTTTTTGTGTCACACCCGGCAGTGCTCAGGGGTTACTCCTGCTGTCTGCTCAGAAATAGCTCCTGGCAGGCACGGGGACCATATGGGACACCGCGATTCGAACCAACCACCTTAGGTCCTGGATCGGCTGCTTGCAAGGCAAACGCCGCTGTGCTATCTCTCCGGGCCCAATGTCTTAAGTTTTAAAAATTATTTTAAAATTGTGGACTTTTAAATAATGTTTGTGATTTTATCTTTCTTTTTCTTTTTTTTTTGGGGGGGGGGTGGGTTTTAGGTTTTACTGGGCGGCGCTCAGGTTACTCCTGGCTCTAACGCTCAGAGATCACCCCTGGTAGGCTTGGGGGGACTATAATGGGATGCCGAAATCGAACCACCTTCCATCCTGGGTTGGTTGCATTCAAGGCAAACGTCCTACCACTCTGCTATCACCCCCCACCCTTTTTCTTAATCTTTTTTTTTTTCTTAATGGGACTCACACCTGGCTGTGCTTAGGGCCTACTCCTGATTCTGTACTGTACCTAGGGGATTAGTCCTAGAAAGTCTTCAGGTACCATATGTGATACCAAGAGTTGAAATCTGTTGATGCAGGCAACAAGTAACTTCTGCACTATCATTTTAACCTGATCTTACACTTTTTGCTTTGTATTACTGTATTTTGGGGCCATACCGAGCAGTGCTGAGGGCTGATTCCTGGTTCTATGCTCAGGGATCACTCCTGGTGGTATTCAGAAAGTTCCTGATGGGGTGCTAGATATTGAATCTAGATTGGCCACTTGCCTGGTAAGTACCATAGCCATTGTACTAGTGCTCCACCCCCCATCTTATGCTCTGAAAGTTTTTTTCGTTGTGGGGAGACCACATCAAGCAACACAAGGCCTCCTCTTTGTCTAGCTGACCCATGTCCTTTCTGAGGAGGAGTTGAGGGAGAAGCAGACAATACTGTGAAAGGTTAAACCTGGGGGTGCCAGTGCAAAGTACACATTCTAGCCCCTTTTTTTTTTTTTTTTTTTTTTTGGTTTTTCAGGCCACACCCGTTTGATGCTCAGGGGTTACTCCTGGCTAAGCGCTCAGAAATTGCCCCTGGCTGGGGGGGGGACCATATGGGACGCCGGGGATCGAACCGATGTCGCGATCTTTCCTTGGCCACATTCTAGCCCTTTGAACCATCTCCCTAGCCCTAAATTTACAGATTCTTTTGTTTTAGTTTTTAAGGATTATACATAGTGTTCAGAGCCTATTTTTGGCTCTGGTTTTGTTTGATTTAGTTTTGAGGACCACATCAGGCAATGCTCAGAGTTTAGACCTGGCTCTGAATTTAGGAATTACTCCTGTCGGTTCTCAGGGGACCCTATAGGATGCCAGGAATTGAACCTAGGTCAGCCACATGCAAGGCAAGTACCCTACCTGCTATCTTATTTCTTGGCCCCTATTTTTGGCTCTATCGGGATTGGCCCTAGGTAGTTCTTGGGGGACCATATTTGGTGCTAGAGATTCAAACTAGTGTGGTGGCATTAACATATGAACATATGGAAATATCCCCATTTTATAGTTTTAATATTTATGTTAATGTTTCCATTTATAACTATTTACTGATACCAAATGTTCTTATCCAGCAAAATTATTTTTATTCACTAATTCCTTCTCTTTAGTGTTACTGAAGTTGTTGTGAAAGTCAAACACAGATCTGATTGTGATGTTAAAATAGTTTTGGTTGTAATGCTCCCCAGAGGTCAAGAATCAGGGGCTAGAGCGGTGACACGACGGTAAGCCTTGCCCACGCTCGCCTAGGACATACCTGGTTGGATCCCTGGCGTCCCATATGGTCCCCCAAGCCAGGAGCGATTTCTGAGCGTATAGCCAGGAGTAACCCCTGAGCGTCACTGAGTGTGACCCAAAATAAAAATAAAAAATCAGGCCACAGTGCCTACATACTCAGTTCTAGTGCTCACCCAAGATTGCACTCTCTTAGGTACACTGCACTGCTCAAACACATATATCCCAGAGGTGACACTCTCTGGCCATAGTACTTGCATATCTAAATTTTACATGCTACTTTAAAAACATAATTTCATAAATATATTGGTTTATGACAAAAGAAACCATATTTTGATTATCATGTTTAAAGAAAAATTCTAAGCCTTTCACAGAAAAATTATTTATTATGATTATGGATCACTTATTATTTCATAGTACCAAATATAGTGTTAAAAATGCAGAATAACTGGGCTGGGAGATAGTACAATGGTTAGGATGCTTACTAGACCCTGGTTTGACTGATGGCACCTCATGATTTCTTGAGCATCTCCAAGCATCCCTGAAAGCACACAAAACTGCAGGACTGGCCTAGGTATCTCCAGTACCCTAAAAACCTAAGAAGCATTGCATATCTTAGGCCTCATAGGGCAAGAAGTTCTGCACCTCACATCTCCTGAGAACTGCTTGAGAATCATCCACAACGCCAAAATAACTTACGGTATGAGAAATTATTATTTTTCATTCATATATTCCAAGAATATTATCTGTTAGGAATTTGACAATACTGAGTTTGTGACACCAAAGTATTTTCAAATTGTTCTACCTTAAAATATTTTTTCAGGGCAAGAGCAGCAGGTAGTGTGCTTGCCTTTCATGCGACCTACCTGCATTTAATTCCCAGCATCCCATTTGGACCCCAAGCTCACCAGCAGGACACCTGAGCATCAACACGTGTGTCCCCACCACAGGGGGAAAAAGAAACTTAAAAACCTTTTTTTTCCAGGCCTGGAGAGCTAGCACAGCGGAGTTTGCCTTGCAAGCAGCCAACCCAGGACCTAAGGTGGTTGGTTCGAATCCCAGTGTCCCATATGGTTCCCCGTGCCTGCCATGAGCTATTTCTGAGTAGACAGCCAGGAGTAACCTCTGAGCATCACCGGGTGTGGGCCCCCCCCCCAAAAAAAAACAACTTTTTTTTCAATTCTGCTTAAAAAGTACCCATGTTTTTTATGTATAAGCTCTTGACAGAAAGATGTATTTTATATTGTTGATCAACCTCTTTTCCAAACACTCCTTAGAAATTTCTTTCACACTCTCATTTCCTGGGGTAATCCTCTCTTTCACCCCATTCTTACGGTGCTTTCACAGGTTTTCCTCCTTTTACATAATAAAATGCACATAAAGTAGAAACTCCCATTTTTTTCCTTTGGCTTTATTAGGATTTTATTCAGTATATGAACCATCCCAGTGGCAAGATGACACCATGCATTTCATTTCCCAAAAATTTTAGTCCACTTGCTTATTTTATTTATTGGGGGGGGCTATTTTTGAAGGGTCACACCCAGCAGTGCTCAGGGGTTACTCCTGGCTCTAAGCTCAGAAATCATTCCTGCCAGGCTGGGGGACCATATGGGATGCCAGGAATCGAACTGGGGTACGTCCAGTGTCGATCGCATGCAAGACAAATCCCCTACCACTGTGCAATCGTTCTTCCGGCCCCTGCTTATTTTATTTTAATGAATTTTATTAACTGAATACTTAATAAATAGCCTATCTTCATTTCAAATTTAACCCAACAATTTAGTCATTAACAGTTATTCCAAATATTTTTTCCAACATTTTTTTTCCCTGACTTTAAAACTCTTCCATCATCCTAAGGGCATGTTCTATTCATCTTTAAATCATCTTTTCTTTACCTTTATTTCTCAAATTGAGTCCTTTGTTAAAGCAAGGAACAGGGACCAGGGGAAATAGTATAGAGGTTAAGCACTTGCTCAGCATGTGGCCAACCCTGGTTTGGATTTCTGACACCATATATTGTCTTCCAAGCATCACTAGGGATCATTCCTAAGTAGAGTATTGCCTCTGAGCACCAAAAACAAAAAGCAAAACAAATCTATAAAGAAAGCAGAAATTTCTGCACTTTATCTTCATGCCCATCCATTCTTATCTCATTCAGATAGCTACTATCCTCTACTTTCTTTCTAATGTGCTTCCAGGTTTAGCTTTTTTTTTTTTTTTTTTAGGATCTCTCATCTCTGCTTATTAAATAGTTAAAAATCAGTCTTCTGTAGTACCCATTTTTCTGCGAAATTGCTGTGCAGTTTGTTCACTTTTCTTTATTCCCCCTACACCTCCTTTCCTTTTGTTGTATCTGTGCTCTTGTGCCTAAAGTGCTTGTACCCAGACATTTAGCTGTGGTACTAACAAAGGTGGCACATTAGGTTGAAGTGCTCAGCCAATGTTGGGGTGAATCTACTGTTAGATTCACTGGGGATGAATCTAATATTTAATTATGGTGCTTGATCATGTGCTTACTGGAATTTGACTCCTCTCATTTGCAGTGCTTAAACATAATTTGTAGGGCTCAAACATGATGTTTGCATATCATTTCAGTGCTCATTAGAGGCTGTATCCCTTTTAGTCGCAGTGCTCACACATATGTCTTTAGTGCTCTCACATATCTGGTGATGATGTAGTTGATACTGGAAATCATTGTGATGTTGAGATCACAGACAGCAGTGCTGTCAGCCACAAATAGCAGTCATAACAGGCTCAGTATATTGCTGGAACACACATTTTTACACTTGCAAGGCAGGTGCTCACCACTGAATTAGAACCGGCAGGCCCCAGGACCAAACTTAAGGATCTTCATCTCAGATGTGCAGAACTGGCAGAGCCGTGGTTGGTCACTAATACTTAGGGACACCCAACTGGTAGTTAGGGTCACCTGGAGTGTTTGGGAGGTAAAGTGATGGTGAGACTCAAACTTTGATCCCTGTGAATATAAGGGAATATACAGAATGTTCTTCAGCCCTTTGAGCTGTCTCCCTAGCCCCCCCCCCAAGTTAACTTCTAGAATTTGTTTTGGTAATCAAATAAAACTCCCAGAAAGTGACTCCCATCAGTCAACAAGTAAGAGACCAATTTTTGATATGGTCGTTAGACTGTTGTAGGGCTTTAGACGAGGTGTTAAAATGTTGAGTGAGGTTTAAGATATAATTTATCTAGGAATGGCCTGTTTATAGGTGACAATTATTAAATCTTCTGGGGACCAGAATATAGGAAATATTGGTAAATACCTGCAAGGCCCATTATACAAATTGTTGTGTTGGTTTTTCTTTTTTTTTTTTTTTTTGCTTGGTTTTGTTTGGTTTTGAGGCCACACCCAGCAATACTTTAGAGCTATTCAACATGTGGTGGGCATGGGGTGGTAGGAGCACTAGTGGTTGTAGGGGACCATACTGTGCTGGAGTTAACCCTAGTCTTCAGCATGCAAAGCAGGTGTGCAAGATCACAAATAAAATTATTTTATCAAAAACTTTATAAAGTAGTTACTTACATTTTATACATAGATTAAAGGAACGAAAATAGAAAACACAAAATTATAGCACAAGGTATTCCTATGTCAATGTTTTGTCCACTAATGGGTATATATACTAATTGAACATATGGTCTTATGTCCTCTAATTCTTATAATATCTATGAGTTTGGGGAAAATCCCAGACATTTAGTTAATCTGCATACCCAGCCAGAAACCAGGACTGAGTATTTGACTGTCTAGCTACACTTATTCATTGGAGTAAATGCTTTTCTAAGTGTAGCTTTATACATTTTATACAGTAAATCATCTATTCCCTCTTAGTTTTTATATTTAGATAAATAAAAGTTTATTTGTTTGTAGCCTAGAAGTGGTTAACATTCTTCCTTACCAAAGATATAGTACAATAGGCACTGACAGTGTTATTATTTAAAAAGAGTTTTGGGGAAGTGCCTTTTGGCATAGCAGGCAAAAGCAATCTGGTGGCTTTGTATGATTGCTGTTCACACTTGGTAATGAATAAATTCTGTTAGCTCTTTTGGAGGAGTCAGAAGGGAGTCATTGGTTTAGTAGAGTTGCGGCCTAAAAACACCAAGCCAGCTCATCAGTGCTGCTGATCTCGTGCCCTTCCTCTGGCAAACCATGTGTCGGATGTGGTAGGAAAAAAAAGCCTCTCTTTCAGCAGTAGAATGTGTACAAGCTACACCCTGAATTATCCCATGATGACCTTGCAAATGCAACACATGCCCTTGTGACCACAAGGCCCGACAACTGTAATTTCCTCTGCTTTTCATCAGAGTTCTGTTGCTGCCTGCAGCAGGCACAGCATGCTAGGGTGCAGCTGCTCTCCCTAAAGCCCAGGACACCTGCCCCTATTCTTTATAGCCTATGTGTTAAAGTTGTTCAATAGGAAGCTGATCCTATTCGCTATGCAAACTCTGAGTTTGGCTTCCTGAGTGATTTAGGAACTAGTGGCTAACATTTACCATGCAGCAACCCAATGTTTGGGGGATGTTACCTAATGCACTTGTTGAAGTCATTCTGAAGATCATTATTAGGCAATTTCTTAGAGAAATCCTTGGATTGACCAGGCATTTCCCCAATGACATCATTTCTGGTTATGTCATTTACTCAATACATGTGTATTTACCAGCAGTGAATTTATTAACTAGTACTTACTAGCTATCAGGCAAATGACCAGAATAGAATAAGACTCTGCTTTTCCCAGAGTTTACTCTCTAGTCCATAACATAGAATGAACCATTTAACACATTAGAACTCAGGTGAATCTAAATGCTTTAATGATAGGATTCTGTGATGCCAAGTAAATAGGTGGTAGGTAACTGTGGAGTAAAACACTGGTTAGTCCAAGCAATATCTACTGACTAGAAGTCTATCTGAGAAAATAATATTCTGCTAAGATTAGAAACAGGTTAAGTCTTGGGGCCAGAGCAGTGGTGCAAGGCTTTTGCCTTGCACATGCTAACCTAGGATGGACCATGGTTCGATCCCCCAGCATCCCATATGGTCCCCCAAGCCAGGAGCGATTTCTGAGCACATAGCCAGGAGTAACCCCTGAGTATCACTGGGTGTGGCCCAAAAACAAAAACAAAAGAAATAGGTTAAGTCTTGAGGTTGGGAAAAAAAAATAGGATAAGTCTTATAAAGAGAAATAGGAAACTCCTCTTAGGCATAGAAAATAGTACCTGTAAAGACCCAGAAGCCAAAAGGATGTAAAAAAAGAAATTTAAAGGTGAGCATGGTTGATGTGTCCTTGGAAAGAGAAATAGTGGGAAGAGGGCTGGCCCAGTGAACCTGTGTATTAAATTTGCTATGAGAATAAGACCCAAAGATGACTGTGTTTCCAGATGAAATTACCAATCTGATAATCTACTAGGGTGGAAATGAGGAGGTGGGGAGGCAAGGTAAAGAGGATTTTAACTTGGCATCTTGGGTACAAAGTCACTTTTCCTCTTTCAAAGCTTTAAAACAACCTTGATTTTTATTGATGATATTTTAAATTTGGAGCATTTTTTTTAAGAATTTAAGTGACAGAATACATTATATTGGGGGCTGGTAAAATAGTACAGGGGGTAGGGCATTTGCCTCAGTTTGATCCCCAATACCCTGTATGTTTTCCTAAATCAGCTAGGAGTAATTCCTGAGTACAGAGGCAAAAATATACCCAGAAAAATAATGGATATGCCCAAAAAAAACAAAACAAAAATCCCCCAAACATTATATTGGCCTATTATTTCATTCACATTGCACTCAGAGAGAGATGGACATGCAGGACTAGATATCACTCATAAATGCAAAGTGACTTGACGTTTAAATAATCTTAAACCCCATCAAGTATTTGATAACCACATGTTTTCTAAACCATATTCAGAAATGTTCATGCAAGAACTCCATTTGCCCTTACTCTGTCTCTTCAAATGACTCTCTGAAAGTCTCCCTGTGTGTGCCTTCATCCTCTCAGAGCTAATGGTTATCCCCACCAAGGAACGCTGTGAGACCTCATCAGCAAAAAAGCAGCATACCTGTGGTTTGGTACAGAGTGAACTGGGCCAGGAATGCAAGGAGCAAGACTTTATTCCCATCATTGCCAGTCACTCTGGGATCTTGAGCTAATCAAATCCTCTCTGTACTCTAATTTATACCCATGCAAAATGGAAAACATAATACTGTAACGGTGCTCAGAACACGCACAGCCAAATCTGATGGGAACTAACGTTTAGGGTATTTCATTTGCTCCAAGCTCAAAGACATGACCTGGAAACCTCAGGTTACAGAGACTAGGAACTCTTAAGGGGCCCAACACCAAATAAGATGGGAAATTTTTAGTTTATTTTGTCATTTAGATCTGACTATGTAATTGGAGGACTAATGAACAGAAGATTGGGAGAGTGCTACCAAATACTAGGTTGCATGACTATCTTCTGCAAAAAAAAAAAAAAATTAATAGTCAGCTATTTATGTCCATAATGTAACACTCATTTTAATCCTATCTTTAAATTTTCTATTTAGTGGCTCAAATCCAGAACAAAAGGTTCCATGTCAACCTCATTTCAAGGAAGTTTATCAAATGCTAACTTAGTAAGTGGAAATTATGTGTTTCTCACCACTGTAGTAGAAAGATAAGCACAGTGAGGTGGAGGAAGAGAAGTACCATAAATAAAACCAAATAAATACGTGTGGAAAGTCTAGGGAAATCAGAGACGGTTATGGTTTAAGAAATGAGTAGAAGTGGTATTTGAGGTAGGTGTGGAAACATTCCAATAGGTAGAGGGCACAAATTCTGAGTTCAGGGGAACAAATAAGCAAAGAATGCTTTAGTTATATTGTGATGGAAAAAAAGTCAAATCCTATGATATAACAATCATTGTTCTTCAACTATGCTGCCTGATTGAATTAACTGGGAAACTTTTACTACAAATATTAAATTTTGGGCTCCTCAGACTTTATATGTGTCTTCAAGGGGCGTATATCTAGATTATGTTGCCTTTTTTTTTTTATTTTTTGGGCCACACCCGTTTGATGCTTAGGGGTTACTCCTGGCTAAGCACTCAGAAATTGTCCCTGGCTTGGGGGGACCATATGGGATACCAGGGGATCGAACTGTGGCCCTTCCTTGGCTAGCGCTTGCAAGGCAGACACCTTACCTCTAGCGCCACCCCGCCGGCCCCGATTACCGTATTTTCCGGTGTATAAAATGACTGGGCGTATAAGACGGCCCCCTAATTTTGCAGTTAAAACATAGGTTTAGGCCTATATTCGCTGTATCAGACAGAATGTTCATGTGCTGCATGTGTTCCTGTGCTCATGTACCACAGTGAGCCAATCACAACAAGCAAAAGTTTAAAGGTTATACTGTAATAGACTTCCTCTCTGACTCTGGCCAATCTGAGCAGGCCTTTGACAGTGTAGATTCGGTACAGAACATTGTCTAATTTGCATGCATACAAAGCCTGCTTGGATTGGCTGAGTCAGAGAGGTGGTGGGAGCAGCCTGGCAGTGATTGGTCCCTTATCATAGGCACCTTGTCTGGCAATTCCCTGGTGGCGTCAGTTAATCTCCCCCACTACATGAACCTAACAACACCCCATCCTCGGTCCCTAGCACTGAACCACCAACACGGTTAGCTGGTTTTTGCCAGAAGTGACCCCCAGATCTCCCGAGCACTGTTTGGGAGCCCCAAAAAAGAGATTTGGAAACTCTGGCCTAATTTTTTTTTGTTTCATTTAGCAGCATATTGAAACATTTTTCGGGATATACTCGGCGTATAAGACGACGCCATTTCGGTTGACTTTTTTTGTTTCAAAAGTCGTCTTATACGCCGGAAAATACTGTATGTTGCTTTTAAAATAAAAAATTAGGGCCTGGAGAGATAGCACAGCGGCTTTGCCTTGCAAGCAGCTGATCCAGGACCAAAGGTGGTTGGTTCGAATCCCGGTGTCCCATATGGTCCCCCGTGCCTGCCAGGAGCTATTTCTGAGCAGACAGCCAGGAGTAACCCCTGAGCACCGCCGGGTGTGACCCCAAACCAAAAACAAATAAAATAAAATAAAAAATTATTTTATTCACCAAGTGATTCTAATGTGTAGACTTTTTTTTTTTCGGGCTACACCCATTTGATGCTCAGGGGTTACTCCTGGCTATGCGCTCAGAAATCGCCCCTGGCTTGGGGGGACCATATGGGACGCCGGGGGATCGAACCATGGTCTGTCCTATGCTAGCGCTTGCAAGGCAGACACCTTACCTCCAGCGCCACCTTTCCGGCCCCATAATGTGTAAATTTTACTAGATTTAAGGATCATTGGACTAAGTATTCTTTTATTTTTGTGTATTTATCATTATGTTATAACATATATGGCTTTAGGGGTATAACTTTATATTTTTATATGTGTAAAGTATTTATAGTATTTACTATCAAAATTTCAGTAGTAACCTATCACCAAAAAGATACCTCTACTTTTTCTCCCACCGGTTACAGTAAGTTTGACCAAATTTTGAATTAGCCAAATTGACTATGCTATATTTTCCAAGTATTTTCCAACCTTCAAGTTTTGACGATAAATTTTGTGAATTTCATTATATATCTTTTTAAAAAACTTAAAACATTAAAGCAACATATGCAATGAGGGTGAGGAATTATGAAAAATGTATATTTGTTGTTTATTATATGTTTGCTTATATATGTTTGTGAATTCTTTATACAGTGTCAAATGCATTTTTTTCCTTTTCGTTTTTGGGTCACACCCTGCAGTGCTCGGGTTACTCCTGGATCTACACTCAGAAATCGCTCCTGGCAGGCTCAGGGTACCATACGGGATGCTGGGATTCGAACCATTGTCCTTCTGCATGCAAGGCAAACACACCTTACCTCCATGCTATCTCTCCAGCCCCTCAAATGCATTTCTTAATGCAGCTGGAAAGACAGTACAGAAGTCAAGGTGCATGTGTTGCATGTAGCCAATTCTGGTTCAGTCCTAGCACCATACAATCTCTCCAATATTGACACATTGACACATACAACCTTGGAGTCACCTAGGCACTGGCATCAGAGGATCCACGAAACACCACATCTTTTGGCCCTTATGCTGAACTGCTGTCTCTGTTGGCCAAGAATTGTCAGGAGGAGCTAGGTCTCCCTGAATGCATGAAAGCCCCAACTTATTTATTGCTAATTTCCTCAGCAAAAAAAAAGGCCTCAAGTAAAAGAGAAAATTATACTTATTTTGTTTGGCAATGGGGAAACTTAGTCTAGGGAATGACATGGTCAAATTTATACTGTTGAAAATTATTCAGTCAGCAATGTATAATATGGGTAGAAAAGAGTAAAAATAGGAATGAATTGTACAAAAGAATATGTTTAATTAAAATATAATACTAAAATTTTTAATATTTGTAATTAAAATACGTCTTTGTTAGCTCCAAAGCACATCAGAATTTTATCAAGATTTACAGCTATTAGAGTCTTGGTTGCAAGTGGAGGCAGGTACGCGTGGAAAAGGCTAAAGATTAGATTTGTATGAAAAGACATTAGAAACCATGTTTCAAAGACCTGTATTACATATAGGTGTTTCACCAGTTTGTAAGACACCAATCTGAGGTAACAAGCAGCAGCTTGGTTCTTGAGCAATCTCTGAATCGTGTGCATTTACTTGGACGAGTGGGCCAGGACCCTGTGATGAGACAAGTGGAAGGAAAAAACCCAGTCACGATATTTTCTCTAGCAACAAATGAGATGTGGAAATCAGGAGAAAATGAAGCGTATCGGATGGGTGATGTCAGTCAAAAGACAACGTGGCATAGAATATCAGTATTCCGGCCAGGCCTCCGAGATGTGGCATATCAGTATGTGAAAAAGGGGTCTCGAATATTTGTGGAAGGGAAAGAAGACTATGGTGAATATACAGATAAAAACAATGTGAGGTGACAAGCAACAACAATTATAGCTGACAACATTATATTTCTGAGTGACCAGACCAAAGAGAAGGAATAGAGTGGACGACTCTTCTTTGGACATTTATTCTAAATTTATTTCTAAATCATGTATAATGTGTAGTATTAAACATTTCTAAGGGCAAAAATAAAAAATCTCTTTTATATGAAAAAAAAAGATTTACAGCTATTAAGCACAGGAAAAATTATGGATTAAAGGGGGAGGAGAGAGGGAAAAAAATTAGAGGACTGAGTGACAGTACAATAGGTAAGGAGTTTGCCTTGCATGCTGCTGACCCTGTTTTCCTGTTGGATCCATGGCATTCTATCTGTTCCCCTTGGCCTGCCAGGCATAATTTCTTTCTTTTCTTTTTTTTTTTTTTTTTTTGTTGTTTGTTTGTATTTTGGTTACACCTGGCATCGCTCAGGGGTTACCCTGGTTCTATGCTCAGAAATCACTCCTGGCAGGCTCGGGGTACCATATGGGATGCCGGGATTCGAACCACTGTCCTGCATGCAAGGCAAATGCCCTACCTCCATGCTATCTCTCTGGACTCCCAGGCATAATTTCTAAGCACAGAGCCAGAAGTAATCACTGAGCACTGCTGAATGTGGTCCCCCCACCAAACAAAACAAACTAAAAAAGAACTCTACAAATTACTGTTTCTATTAGCTCCAAGATTGTACAGTGATATACCTTCCTATTATAAATTCTAAAGGGAAAGAATCTTGAGGTGTGTTGTGTTACCCTACCCCAAAGCCTAATACTAATTTCACCTGGATGGGGAGGCTCTCCCACAGCTGGGAGGGGGATGTGGCTGGTAATTAAGGACTGCAGGAGAAGAGGGGAAGCGAGGGAGAGGGGATGCAGCAAGGAGAGGGACACCAGGTGGAGGCAGAAGAGCAGGAAAGAGGCTGCTTAGCTTAGAGGTCATGTGAGGAATATGCACATAGCGATTAGGGCCTTGTAATAAAGCAGGATGTCTCCTGAAACTTCATCTGACTGCTGTGGATTATTTCTTCGCCTTCACCCGTGCACCTACAGACCTGATGGCTGAAGGGGCTGCAGGCGTTGGGCGAGGCCGAGACAGGCCTCACCATCCATCCACCACTAGGACTTTATAATTAATAATTAATACAACATGTTGTAGGCAATCTGAAGAATGGGTTGATAATAGTCATCAAATATGGACAGTAAAAGGATTTGAACAGGTATTTCTCCATAGAATATGTACAAAAAGCAAATAAGCATATTAATGTTATTAGTCACCAGGGAAATGTAAATAAAAAACCACATTGAACACAGATGAACCTTGAAGACATTATGCTAAGTGAAATAAACTAGTTATAAAAGAATATATATTGTGTGAGTCCACTTATATGAGGAATCTGAAATCCTCAAGCCTATCGAGGCAGAAAGTAGAAAGGTAGTTCCCAGGGCCTGAGGGAAAGAGGAAATATAGTTAGTATTGAACTACAGAGTTTGAGTTTTGCAAAATGAAAGAAGTTCAGGCCAGAGATATATATGTTCAGGGGTCAATATGCTTACATTAAACTCAGATATTCCATGCTCAATCCCTGGCATCACCTGGTTCCTGATACTGCATAGTGTAATCCCTGAAAACAAAGCTGAATGTAATCTCTAAACATTAGAATATCCATTTCCCTCCTGTCCCCCAAAAGAAGTTCTGTGGCTCCTTAGTAGTAATGTAAGTAAGCACAACACTGATGAATGCCTCTGTACTCTACACTCCAAAATGTTTGTCATGGTATATGAAACATTTGATAAATATAGTTACTCCATTAAAATTTACTTTTTGGATTTTGGGTAACACCTGGCAATCAATGTTCAGTGTTTACTTTTACAGGGTACTCAGGAATAACTCCCAGCAGTGCTAGGTATTGAATTCCGGTGTCCCTTATGGATAGAAAGCACACACTCCAGCCTTCTGAACCATCTTCCCAGGCCACTCCCCACAGATTTTTGTTTTGTTTTGTTTTGGGGTCACACTGGGCAGCGCTCAGGGGTTACTCCTAGCTCTATGTTCAGAAATCGCTCCTGGCAGGATCAGGGGACCATATGGGATGCTGGAATTCGAACCACCGGCCTTCTGCATGCAAGGCAAATGCCTTCCCTCCATGCTATCTCCCCACAGATTTTAAAATTGCATGCAGTGCCAGGGATGTGGCTCAGTGATAAAATATTTGCCACATAGGTATGATCCCCTGTTATGTAAAAATCCCATTTTACTCACTATAAAACAAGGCAGCTAATAGTTACTATTGGGTAGGAAGTACTTCTCTTATATACTGCTGTTGAAATGTCAAATTGTGTAGCCACTTTGGAAAACAGTTGACAGCTCATCAAAACTTTCAACTCAGAGTCTCTACCAAGGAATATTATACCCAGGATAATTGAGAACATATGTCTATACAAAAACATGTATATGAATGCTCCTACTTATATTCATTATGTTTATACCAAGAAAGAACTCATGCAAATTTTCATCAATTTACAAATTGATGAAATCATATAAATTCATAAATTTATATAGTTACCTAAAATATAGATATCTAAAACTGGGATATTTTTCATCTAAAATAAAAAAACTAATTACTGATGCATGCTACCAAGTAAATAAATCTTAAAAATATCTTGCTATGATACCCCTTCAATAACAATATTGCAAACCATAGTGTCTAAAAGGAAAAAAAGGAAGAATGAGAGAGAGAGATAGAGAGAGAGAAAGAGAGAGAGAAATCTACCTTAGAGGCAAGCAGGAGGGAGAATAGGGACAGGGCAGGAGGGAAATGGGGGGGCATTGGTGGTGGGAAATGTGCACTGATGAAAGGATGAGTGTTGAACATTTTTTATGTGTAGAACTGAAACTCAATCATGAACAATTTTGTAACTCTGTTTCTCCTGGTCATTCAATTAAACATTTATTCAAACAAAATCATAAAAACCCAAAACTTTCTGCTAAGTTAAAATCGCAGACCAAGGCCACATATTGTATGATTTCATTTCTATACTATGTTCAGAATAGACTACTCAGAGGGTAGACGAATGTTGCCAAGGAGTTGGGGAAAGAGGAATGGAGGGGTGAGCACTAATGAGCATAAGATTTTTTATGGAGTGATGGAACTATTCTGAAATGGACAATGATGTTGATTGTACAACTTTTTGGATGTACAAAGAACAATTGTACACATAAAGAGTGAGTTGTTTTGTGATTTATATTGCAATTAAACAATGAAATAAACATTACCCTAATATACAGACATTAAACATGTTAAGAGCACATGCTACATGGTTCAGACTTGTCTTGACTATTTACTAATTGTGGGGATTTATGGATAGTTCTAGGACAGATTGCTTAACCTCTTTGCGCCATCGGTTCCTTCTCTGAAGAATGGGAACAATAATAACTCCTACCAAATAGGGCTAGCCATTGTGAGAATTAATTTAATAAGCCAAGTGTTATTTTAATTGGGGTTGGATGGGTGAGGGCCATACCCTGCAATGCTCAGAACTTACTCTTGGCTCTGTGCTAAGGGTTCACTCTCGGCAGTGTTCCAGAAACTATATGAAGTACAGGAAATCAAACCAGGGTCAGCCGCATGCAAGGCAAATACCTTAACCTTGTATACTATCTCTCCTCAGCTTTGAGTGTCATTTTTTTTTTTTGTCTTTGGGTCACACTTGGCAGCGCTCAGGGGTTACTCCCGGCTCTATGCTCAGAAATCACTCAGAAATTGCTCAGAAATCGCTCCTGGCAGGCTCGGGGGACCATATGGGATGCCAGGATTTGAACCCCTGTCCTTCTGCACCTAAGGCAAAAGCCTTACCGCTGTGCTATCTCTCCGGCCCCAGCTTTGAGTGTCATTTTAAATTTAGAACCTATTCAAAGGCCAGATAGATACTACAGTGGGTAGGACACTACCTTGTATGTGGCCAACCCATGTTTAAATCCCTGGCAACACATACAGTCTGTCAATCCCTACCAGGAATAAACCCCAAGTGCAGAGTCAAGAATAAGCAATAAATGGCTGGGTATGACCCCTCCCAAACAAACAAATAAATAAAAAAACTTAGGGCCTTTCTATAAATGTTTATTATGGTGATTCCTATGAAGGCTTAGCATATAGTGAGGCTAACATAATACATTACACTACAGAAATGACAGTCCATAGTAAGAGCTCAAGAAACAATAGTATTCTTTTCTACTTATTATTCTTTTAGGACTAGGTGTTTGGCTCAAGTGGTAGAGTGTATGTTTGGCATATGTGAGCTCTGGGTTCAGTCCCCAGCACTACCTATCTTTATCACTCAGTACTGCTGGAGCTAGTGCACAGCAAAGAACCTACTGATGTGGCCCTCACAATAAAAAGCAACAACAAAAACAAACAACCCTTTCTGCATTACCAAGAAATTTTGATGTACAAAAAAGTTTAGGATTAATGAAGAAAATAGGAGGGTATATATTTACTGTATTTCTGGCGTATAAGACGACTTTTGAAACAAAAAAAGTCAACCGAAAATCGGGGGTCGTCTTATACACCAAGTATATCCCGAAAAATGTTTCAATATGTCGCTAAACGAAAATTGTCTGAATATTGTCACAAAATAAATTTTCCAACTCGATCTTGCACCAATCACTGCCAGGCTTCTCGGACCGCCTCTCTGACTCAGCCAATCCAAGCAGGCTTTTGATGCATGCAAATTAGACAATGTTTTGGACCCGAATCTACACTGTAAAAAGCCTGCTCAGATTGGCCAGAGTCAGAGAGGAAGTCTATGACAGTATATAACCTTTGAACCTTTGCTTGTTGTGATTGGCTCATTGTGGTACATACAGTTGCTGCACAGGAACGTTCTGTCTGATACAACGAATATAGGCCTAAACCTATGTTTTAACTGCAAAATTAGGGGGCCGTCTTATACGCCCAGTCGTTTTATACGCCGGCAAATACGGTATTTATTTGGATTTGTTTTTGTTTTTGGGCCAAATCCGGTGACGCTCAGGGGTTACTCCTGGCTATTCACTCAGAAATCTCTCCTGGTTGGGGACCATATGGGACGCTGGGGGATCAAACCATGGTTCGTCCCAGGTCAGCCGCATGCAAAATGAAAAATGCCCTACCACTTGCGCCACCGCTCTGGCCCCTATTGCCATTTTTTTGTTTGTTTTGTTTTGGGGCTACACTTGAAGCTTTCACAGATTATTCCTGGCTCTGCACTCAGAAATCTCTCCTAGAAGGCTCAGGAAACGATTTTGGAATGCCAGGGATCAAACTGGTCAATCCTGGGTAGGCTTCTTGCAAGGCAAACCCTGTACTGCTGGACTATTGCTCTGGCCCCTAGTTTTTTGTTATTGAATGTTTGTTATTTGTCTGTCTCTCCAAGACTGCTCACTCAGGATATACAGATCTTCACTTTTGTTTGTATGTTTGTTTGTTTGTTTTTGGGCCACAACCGGCGGTGCCCAGGGTTTACTCCTGGCTATCTGCTCAGAAATAGCTCCTGGCAGGCGCGGGGGACCATATGGGACACCGGGATTCGAACCAACCACCTTAGGTCCTGGGTCAGCTACTTGCAAGGCAAATGCCGCTGTGCTATCTCTCCGGCCCCAGATCTTCACTTTTATTTGACCCTTTTCCTGAGACATTTATGAATGTACAAAGTATGAGAACAAGAGCCAGCAAATCAGGAAAGCAATATTGAGCTGATATGAATTTATGTCCATGATATAGGTTACTTAATCATCAATAATTTCTGAGCTCAGACTGGGATGCTAAAGCCTCATGCTGCCATTTCATCACTGGTTTTGCTATGGACAATATTATGTCCCTATAAAATTCATATGCTAGGCTGGGGAAGATAATTCGAGTAGCAGAGCACATACTAAGTATGTGTCAAGTCCTGAGTTTTATCCTCAGCACTGTCTGATTGGGGAAAAATCTATAACGCAGCCTGAAAGCTCATAAAAGTGCTTCCATCAGAAATCAAGCAGGGGCCAAAGTGGTAGCACAGCAGTAGGGCTTTTGCCTTGCACGCCGCTGACCCAGGAGGAGGTTCTACCCCACAACGTTCCAAATGGGCCCCCAAGCTAGGAGCGATTTCTGAGCGCAGAGCCAGGAGTATCTCCCTGAATGTCACAGGGTGTGGCCCAAAACAGCAAAAAAAAAAAAAAAAAAAAAAGGAGAAAAAGAAATCAAGCAGGCTAGTTCTTGGTCTGGAACTTTTATTTTTCAGAACTGAAAAATAGATGCCTATTGTTTAAGCACTCTATATTTTGTTAGAGTAGCCAAAGCTGACAAAGCAATCTTAAGAAATGGGAGTGTTTGCCTCCTGGGGAGATGGTCAACAATGCTTTTTAAAGGTCTGTAATTACCTTTAGAGATAGCATCAGGAAATGATCAAGCCCTTTGTCCTGATATTTCCCCCCTCCCCCAGAGGGTTATGGATATTAATGCAAGGAAACTTTATCTCTTGTGATTTTGACTAGGATATTTTCTCCTACAGTTTGATATTATATATATATGTATATATATATGTATATGTATATGTATATATATATACTTATAATGTATAAAATTTGTGAAATAGGAAAGTATTTTTGGTGCCAAGCATTTGGGTAAATGGACAGTCTAGTTTCTAGGAAATTTTACAAGTCTGAAAGTTCTGATTTGGTGAAAGACCTAGGTTTAGCTCTGATTTTCTGATTTCTGGGAGATGGATAGGAAAATGAGTTTATATTTGCTCAGGATTTACTTTTGTCTCTGTACTTAGATTCAGAGATCACTCCTGGCAGTGCTTGGGTGAACTCATGTAGAGCCAGAGATCTAATGGGTCAGCAGCATGTAAGTCAAACCCTAATTCCTGTGCTAATACTTCAGCTCTCCAGCTCTAATTTTTGACCCTGATTTGAAGATTTGCAGCTAGACTTGGAGGGAAGTTATATAGGACTCTGACATCCAGGTATCTAAGGAAATTAGCATAATAAACTCTGAGAATGTTAAATTATTTTGTTGACCTTAAGGCATAGTAGAAAAACAAGTTGCAATGTTATTTACTGAAGACAGTACCAGCCATTTGGTAAACACTGCCAAGGGAAATAGGCCTATTCACACACTTATACAGAAAGCAAACTGATGATATTTAATAAAATTACAAATGAAACTTCTAGGTATTGTAAATATGCTGCCACTTGAGGAAAATGAAATAGTTTTGTTTGTAATGACAGAATATAGAAAGCAACCTAAGTACCCATTCAAGATAGTTTTTATTAAATGAGTGTGTCATATGGATGCTGTGGCATATTAAATAGCTCTGAATTGGAATAAAATTGAACAAGAGGTAAAAAATATATAAAAAATGAATATTTATAAATAATTATATCACATAATACAAACATTAATAAAAACTTGTTACATCTTGTACAAATAAAAATGTGGGAGGAATAAACTCTCAATATGTGCTTATATATGAAAAAGACATCAAGGAGCCGGAGAGACAGCATGGAGGTAAGGTGTTTGCCTTGCATGCAGAAGGATAGTGGTTCGAATCCTGGCATCCCATATGGTCCTCAGAGCCTGCCAGGAGCGATTTCTGAGTAACCTGGGAGCGCTGCCAGGTGTGACCCAAAAAACAAAGCAAACAAACAAACAAAAAAAAAGACATCTAGAAAAGAATACATAGTCAATTGATGGTTCTAATTGTGTCAGCAAATGCATAGCAATCAGAATGTAGGCCAGATATATTACTTCATAGCTTTCGGATATCAATCATATGAATAAGTAGCCTATTCTAGAAAAATGTAAATAACAAATTACAAAGTCAAATCATCCTTAAAATCTTATTTAAGAGCTTCTGAAATTATATGTATACATGCTTTTTAATGTAAAAAATTTTTAGTAATAAAAATATAATTAAATTTACCCTAAATGTGGAATATATCTGCATTGCTTTATAATTACCACCCTATTTTTTTTTAGGAGGATATTTGTAGCTACACCTGGTAATACTCAGGTCTTACTCTTGGCTCTGTGCTCAGAGGTCACACCTAGCTGAATTACAGGGATTATATGTGGTGCTAGGGATCAGATCTGGGTCAACCGTGTGCAAGGAATGTTTTATGCATGAAACTTTGCCGTTATTAGTATTATAATCATGATGTCTAAAATAAAATAAAAAAATTCTTAGTAAGTTGGCTCTTTGCAATCATCTTTTGACCTAGAATAGCATGCTATTACTTTACAACTACCTTTGTTCATTAGAAAATTTTTTTATATTGTGAGTGTGTGCGGAGATGTGAGTGTAACTCTTGGACCATACAGACCATACAGATCAGGAACTACCCTGGCTGGGACTTTGCCCTGGGTCACTCTCTGCAATCCTGGGTGGCAATGTTGGGAATAGATCCCACTTGGTTGGCCTCTTGCAAAGCAAGCCCCTTAATCCCTGTACAATCTGTCTGGCCCTACACCTTTTAAGGACAAAGAATATTATGTGGGGCCCTAAGATAGTATAGTGGGTAGGGCATTTACATTGCACTTGGCAACTTTGGTTTGATCCTCAGCATCCCATATGTTCTCCTAAGCCTGCTAGAAGTAATTTCTGAATGCAGAGCCAGGAATAATCCCTGAGTTTTGGGGTAAAACCACAAAACCAAAAATGAAAAAACAAAATTATGTATATATATATATATTTAAATATATTTTTTATTTAAGTAACATGATCATAGTTGGGTTACAGTCACAAACAGAACACCCCCCTTCACCAGTGTAATATTCCCCCCTCCCCCTTCCCATCCCCTGCCTGTATTCGAGACAGGCATTCTACTACAGTTATTTGTTTTTAAGTTCAGTAAATTGTATTTTTTTCCTTAAAGGATAAGAGTAAAAAAATATAGTAAAGTTGTAATAGTGGCAATCGCCGTTGTTTGCATAGGTCCAGAAAAATGGGAAAATGGAAAAAAAATCCTTGACCTGATTACAAAAAGGCCTCACCCCAGAAGTTTATTGGCATAAGACCGACTCTGGGTTCCAGGCATACCAGTCTGTCCAACCCGAGTCATTCTCCGTGGTCCCGGTGAAACTTTTTCACAGATGTATATATATTTTTAAATGTATAAGTAAATTAAAAGTAGCTGGGGCTGAAACAATTGCACATAGATGGCCTGGGTTAGATCCCAGCAACCCATATGGTTCCCTAAACCTACCAGAAGTAACTTCTGAGAGCCAAGCTAAGAATAACTCCTGAGCACCTCCAGGTTAGCCCCAAATCAAAAATAAAATAAAAATAAATAAAAGTAACTAAAGATAAAGTCTTTTATGAAGTAAAATGTTAGTTCTTCATTGTTTCCAGAGTTCTAGAATCATTTCCGGCTAGCAATGTTTATAACATAAATTACATTCCACTAATTTTGGGGAAGTGTTGCTGTCAAACCCAGGATCCTGGAACCACTCTGGGAGATACTCACCCAACCTGGCTACATGTTTCAAAGTAAGGTCCAGACCAGAGAGATAGTGCAGGTGTTAAGATGTTTGCCTTGTACACTATAGACCTCAGTTTGAATATCTAGTACCACATATGGTCCCCTCAACACTGCTAGGAGTTGTTCCTGCACACACAGCCAGAATAGCAGTTGAATACTATTGGTTATAACCTGCTCCAAAACAAAAATAACAAAAAACCCCACACAAATAACAGCTCAAAGTTAAAGTCAGAGGTAACTGCTGCTTGGGCCCAATTGTGTTGGAGGCCACCATGGCTGCAACCAGTGCTGTGTGGAAGCAATCATGAATGTTGAACATGGACCATACAGTGCCAGGAATCAGATTGGGATCTCATACATTCAAAGCCTCTGTCTCTGTCCTCAGTGCTATCTCTCTGCCCTGTTCTATTTTACACAATGACACTGGTACACACACCACTGGTAGCTCATTCTTAAATGAGGTGTAATTAATACAAATTTGAGAGTCCCAGGCTGAATCAAATTAATCAAGAAAGGGACAGATACAGAGTAATCTTCCTATATCTGATATATATACATATATATGTATATATATATACACATATATAAACATAGTAAGGAAATAACTGCCCAAAGGTAACAAAATCTGAGTTTTATTTTTAACAGGAAGCATATCACCAGAATAGAAAGACAGAAAGAATGGAGTTTGGAGAGCAGACGGACGATGGTGGAGGGAACCTGACGTAACAAGTGTGATGTTGGAATGTTTTATGCATAAAATCCTGCCATTATCAGTATTGTGTTTACAGTGCCTAAAATAAAATTGAGACACTGATGTTAACATGTTAAAAACTACATATTAACTTAATAGCACCTAACAATTTTTAGGACACTAACCAGAAGCTTTGACATAAATAAAATTAAAAGAATAAGGGATGGCACCAAGTGGAAAAGTACTTACCTTTGCAAATATGACACCTAGAGTTCAATCACTCATGTCACTTGTACATGCTAAGATAGTTTGGACAGCTCTGCTGTCTGACACCTAAACCACATCAGAGTATATGAGCATCTCACCAATGAGTGCAACATCCACTGAGCATGTGTGTGACACCACAGAGATTCCCGAGAGCACTACAGGCATGTGTATGCAAGCAACACTAGTGAATGAGAGTGATGCCAATGAACATCACAAACAGCATGTTTGTTAATATAACTAAGAGGGGAAGGAAATAGGAGGAAGGGAGAGAAAAAAATCGAAAGGAAAAGAATACCCCAAAGAAAATCAATGTATACAAGTTCTGCAGCATTTTAAAGAACTTCAACAATACAGGAAAAGGAACTTTTAGGTTTGAATAATGCAAAGGTTTGCTCTAATGTTGGTCATCTATAATATAAAAATGAAGTTTGAAATACAAAAATCAATGTGTGCAAAGGACCATTTTTTCAGGGTGTGTAGGGCAGATTGCAATATATGGCACAAATTCTGTTCATCCTGTTTCACACATCTGCCTTTGTATATAACCTGTTACTCTTGAGTTAACCCTGTGCCTTACTTTTTAGAAGAATTGGTAAGAATGGTAGTAGGTGAATTCTCAGGCTAGAACCCAAAAGCCTGATAGCCTCTTCTTTCACTCCCTTGGAAAAATGTCTTGAGAATACGTCAGGGAATTGGTCTATTCTTGCTGGAAGTTGAGTAGCCACCTGGGAGAGTAGCAAGGTATTCAGCCAACCACTATTTTTGTGAGGAGGCTTTTCCTGGGACCTCAGCTAATCCTGTCACTGCTCCTTTAGCATGAATGAGCACAGGTGAAACCAACCAGGAAATAGCCTAATCAACCCACAGAACAGTGGGAAATAATAAATTGCTGTTTTATGCCCTTAAGTTTCAGGATGGTTTGTTACCAGTAAAGACTAAGATAATTAGTAAGGTACTTTCATTTTTATCAGCACGAATTGAAACCTGAGACAGGCGGTTCTTTATTTGTTTTACACCATTGCTGGTATCCCTACCACTGTGCCTATTATAGTCCACCCCACACATGGTAAGCACTCAATAAATACTTGTTAACTAGTCCCAACACACATATTAGCCTTCGGGTATATTTATATTTCTAAATGTACTAATTTACTAATTTGCAAACTGCTGAAAATCAACATAATTATCATCAACAATTTGTATTGCTCTCATATCACAAGTGAAACAATAGAACATATAATTGGGATATTGCTCCCTGGCTACAGTGGATTATAACAACTGTCATAATACTGGTAAGATTATACAGTAGGTTAGCCTTCCAGTGTGGGTTAATAAATGAACCAGAAGACTTCTGTAAGTGAAATCCTAAGACTATATTTTAAATTGCCACTAAAATTGTACGGGATAGAGTCATAATAAACAGATCAATGAATCTTGGCAATAGACCAGACTCCTTCTACTGATAAACTAATATTCTCTAGCAACTTGTTTACATAGCTGTCTCACTTAATACCAACATCACAAAAGCTTATCCAAAATAACAGCAATAAATATGCTGCTCAGAAGGAGAAGCAAAAGCAAATGAGGTGACTAGAAAATATCAATATAAAATTAGTTATCTAAGTGATAAGGAACTTCACAGAAGCTATTTTATTCTCCTAAGTTGGCTATCAGTCCTCCTTTGATGTCAAATGAGAAGTCACTTGGCATGCCACCAGATTTTATTCCAATAATGGAACACTAATGTACTTGACCAACAGTCCTCCCTATTACAAAGTGCTAAAAGCACATCAATCATGACTGTAAAGTGTCCGTACATATATTTATTCCAAATGGATCATAATCATATAGCTGGTTTTTGTCCTCAAAAATCACAAGGATTTCACACACAAGATATCAGAGGGCTTCTGTGATCCAGGAATTCAACTGAAGAATGGAAGCTTTCCAGTCTGCTAACACAATACCAGTGACTCTGACAGAGACAGTTATAAGGGAGGAAGGAAATTAAGGACCCCAGATGGGTTTCGTCTGCTATAAGGATTCTGCTTTAGTCAGCGCATCCATTCTAGGCAAGTTGATTTTATGGTTGTGGTGTGACTGTACTTTGAAAACTTGGAATGCTAACGAAGAGGCCAAATTCATTGTTTATAAATGGTTACCAGCAGGGGACTGGTTCTTGAGATTTATAGAACTGATCATCTGCTAGGTATGGTTTACTTTCTCAGAAGACCTTAGTCAATCACTACTTACAGCTGACTTTAAGATCTAAGACTGGGGCCGGAGAGATAGCATGGAGGTAAGGCGTTTGCCTTTCATGCAGAAGGACGGTGGTTCGAATCCCGGCATCCCATAAGGTTCCCCGAGCCTGCCAGGGGCTACTTTCTGAGCATATAGCCAGGAGTAACCCCTGCCAGGTGTGACCCAGTAACCAAAAAACGAAAAAAAAAAAAAAAAGAAAAGAAAAAAGATGTAAGACTGAGAAATGTAGAAGCCATAAAACCATAAAAAACCAAAAAAGCCATAAAACACCTCAAAGTCAGCTGTGTGACCTTGCACATTCAGACAATGTGACACTGGTCAGTAACTAAGACTTTCAGAGCTTGACTTTCTTAGACCAAGTTTTTGTTTGTTTGTTTGTTTTTTGTCTTTTTTTAACCACACCCGGCGATGCTCAGGGGCTATTCCTAGCTCTGCTCAGGACGCCTTCCTGGATGCTCAGGGGGCAATGTGGGATGCTGGTGACAGAACTCAGGTCAAGTGCATGCAAGGCAAGCACCCTACTGGCTGTTCTATCGCTCCGACCTCTAGACCAAGTTTTAACTGGTCCCTCTTACCTCACAATTTTGCCCTACCATTCCCATCCCTTAATCTCCTCCCCAGTTAAGATATGGTGCTCCCACACAGCCTCTTTTCCTCTCCACAGGGAGAGCATCAAGACACAATTGTAAGACAAATATTGAGAGTACGAGCTTCTTTTATAAAGAAAAGATGGGAGTGGAGGAGCAGAATCCACACTCTTCCTTGGTCCTTTACATTTGATAAATTTTGGACAAGAAAGGGGTATAAGTGGCAATATTTGTATACCAAGATGTGGCAGGAATTGAACTCTGGGTTCCTGTAGACAAAGACAAAAGACATACTTTTATTTTTAAACCTTTATTTTTTTTAATTTTTTTTTCTGTGTGTGGTTTTTGGGTCACACCCGGCAGTGCTCAGGGGTTATTCCTGGCTCCAAGCTCAGAAATTGCTCCTGGCAGGCACGGGGGACCATATGGGACGCAGGGATTCGAACCGATGACCTCCTGCATGAAAGGCAAACGCCTTACCTCCATGCTATCTCTCCGGCCCCATACTTTTATTTTTAGTAAAAAGATGTAGTAGATACTTTCGGGAACTAGGTGATTATATAATCTTTAAATTGTATTGAGTTAATTTTTGAGGAGCTTTCCACAGAAATGCTTGAGGACTATCAGAATTATATCCACTGGTGCCATAGAAGGTATATATAGGTAGGGATCAGACTAGTATAGGGCATGAACTTCAGCCTTTTAAGCTATCTTTAAAGCTCCTAATCTTTATGTTTTTTGTTTGTTTGTTTTGGGGTCACACCTTGACATTGCTCAGGGGCTATATCTAGCTCTGCATGCAAGAATCACTCCCGGCAATGCTCAGGGGAATATATTGGGAAGCTGAGAATAGAACCAGGTTGATCAATGTGCAATGCAAAAAAACACCTTACCCACTGTACTACCTCTCTGGCCCCCATATTTCCTAATCTTAAAACAAAAATGATGAGGATGGCCCACCTAACATGCTCGAGGAGATAATCCTGGTTTAGAGTTTAAAAGTTGCTCTCTATGGTACTCAAGAGACTATGTGGTACCAGGGATCAAATCTAGGACCCTAATAATCAAAGTACACTTTGCAACTGACCAACTCCCTAGTTCTAAGGCTTTTAATTTAAAAAAATTAAATTAATTTTATTGCACTCCCAATTGGTGCTCAGGAGCCAAGGGGCCTGACCCAGAGATTTTTTTTAGCTATTTTGGCTTTGTGTTCATGCAAAGGCTCCAGAATATGATGCTTCTCAGGCCCCGTGTTGCCAGAATTACTTAGCCCACCCAGGTTGTGCTTAGGGGCCTGCCTGGTGCACTTAACCTTGAGGTTCTGGAGATATAAACAGGATCAACTGAATGCAAAGAATATGATATGAGCCCTGTATTATCTCTTCTGTCCCTTAAACTTTTTAGAATTTTTAAAAAATATTGAGGCACTGTGGTTTACAGAGTTACTCATTGATTGAGTTTCAGACATAAAATGTTCTAGGACTAATGTCTTCACCAGTAACTTTTTTTTGTCTTTAAAAGCCTACTATACTCTGGGTTATAAAAGTAAAAACAAAGAATTATATAACATAAACCACTTTCATCTACAATTCACTCCAGCCCCCATTAATATTTTGTCGTGGGACCAGAAGAATCAGAGAATGAAAGTGAGGGCATAAATAATTGATTTGATTTGAAGCTTTTCCTACTTGGGAAGTAGGTATAGAGGTCTCATGTTTATTTAAATGTCTTTTCAGGGTAGAGGAGAAGAATGGGTTCGTAATAAAAAATCTGATTCAGAAATAAATACTCAGTCTATGGCTGGCAAGTCCCTTGAGAAAAGGAAATATTCAAACAAATAGAAAATGAGAATCATTGTCATTAACTTGGCTGTAAATACCAGTAAATCGAAAATAAATTTTTCTCTTTTTCCAACATACTCACATTGCATTGAGTGTGTTAAGTATTAGTTTAAACCAAAAGAAATATTTAAAAAAAGAGTTTATTAAGGGACTGGAGTGATCACTCAATGGGCTGAGCACATGCTTTATGTGCAGGAGGTCGAGGTTTCCCTGAGAATCTCCTGGAGTCCCTGAGCATAGAACCTGGAGTAGCCTGGTAGTACCACTAGTTGTAGCTCAAAGACAAATATGCTACAAAGCCAATAGTTACTAATGTTTAGAGATATTTGTATCTAACAAATTCTACTATAATAGAAAAATAGAACCATTAATTAAATATCTACTGAGAGATTATGAAGTAGAGATTATGTTTTGTGTCTCCCTGAACTGAGCATGAGTGCCTACCATGCAATTTGCATTCACATGTTGATTAAAATATTGTGCTGGGGGCCAGAGAGATAGCACAGTGGAAGGGCATTTTGACTTGCATTCGGCTGACCCAGGAGGGACCAGTTTTATTTCCAGCATCTCATACGGTCCCCCAGTCTGCTGGGGCGATTTCTGAGTGGTGAGCCAGGAGTAACCCCTAAGTGCTGCTGGGTGTAGCCCAACAGCCAATAAATAAATAAATAAATAAAGTTTAAAAAAAATATTGTGCGACCAAAGAAAGGCTCAGTTGAAATAAGTAGTTGGAATCAACTGAGAAATATTAAATGTAGAGTAGTATCTCAGCATTTCAGAGTTAAATATTTTCTTTAATCCAGAAATTAGAGAATTATTGTCAGTGCGAGAACAGAAAATCTTAATTAAAAGTAATAATTTTAATTATTTATTTGGGGGAAGGTATTCCAGGCTGTGCACAAGAGTCATCCCTATCAAGACTCGAGATGCCATATAGGGTGCTAGGGATCCAGTTCTTTTTGGCCATGTGCAAGACAAGTTAGACTACTTCTCTAGCCCCCCTTTAATTATTGCTTAGAGAAATGTGATCTTAATAAAAACATGACTGGGGCCACAAAGATAGTACAGGGGTTAGTTTTATACACAAATGACCACAGCTTTATTCTTGCACCACATTGTTCCTTAAGTGTCACTGTGTGTAGTAGATCTGGAAGTTCCCAGAGCATGATTAGAGTGGCCTGAGGAATTAGGCCTTGCACTGAAATTTCCTTCCATGGAACCCTTAACCCAGCCCAGGTCTCCTGAATTCACCAAGACTCCCCCCAAATAATGAAATAAAAAAGAAAGAGAACTGGAAAGATAGTTCAAAGGGCTGAACTGTTGCTTTGCATATCGAAGGACCAGATTCAATCCTTGGCATTGACTGATCCTCTGAAAACTGCTGGGAGCCCCCAGTCCCACCAGGTATGGTTCCTAAATCAGGAATAAATGAACAAATAAACAAAAAAAATTGAAATAATATAGCCACACCAGAAAATTATGTGTTCTCTGGCTTTTGACTCTTAAATTATAGAGAAATAAAATTTAGAGAGTTACTTTTTCAGAAATATAATTTAATTATTTCCTTTTTTATGCATTTACAAAATTTCCAAACTCTATTACCATGACATCAGCAAAACAATTCTGTGTGAGAACAATTTTCAAATCTCTTCCTATTAGCAAATCACTGTTCAGAATTAAAACATAAAGTCTGTTTTCAATTTTCAAGTGAAAAAGCGTTGACTAAATGCTATTTCTGTGATGAACACAGGGATACTTTAGCGAAGATTCATCTCTGCTGGAGCCTATTTGTTTCACTGAGGAAAAACAAGGCACAAAAGTTGTCATTAAAATCTCACTGTGTAAGTTAGCTATTGATGCGAGGAAATCGAGGTTCCCTGCTGTCCTGGAAAGAGGGGTCGCCCAGATACAATTTGGGTTCAAATTCAGATACTTCTACCAACTAGCTATATAAACTTAGGAAAGTTTATATAACCTCTACAATGTGGAGCTCTCCTCAGGAAAACAGCTTTAAGAGTACTGACTTCCTGAGTTTTAAATGATTGAATTAGTTAACAAAGGAAAGGGTCCAATAAAATGAGCTAGCACTCAGTGAATGTGTATTCCAAGTACCATGTGATTGATATTTCACATACTATTAAAATAACCTTTTGCAGAAGCAGAAATTGAGGTTTGTAGAGGTGGACTATTGCTTTGAGGTCACATAGTTATTAAGTAGCCTGGGTGGGGTGCCTCTAGATCTGACTCCAGAAAATATCTTAACCACCATATTTTACTGCCAACATGAAAAGAACTAAAGAGCAGACAAATAAGAATTCCTAAAAAAATACAGTAAATGATGTTTTAAAAAGGTCAACATCGACAAGGGAAAAAGGAAGATAGAGATAGGAATTCTAGCTAGTGGGACTTCACATCAGACTCTACAAAAACTAAGTTCAACCAGGGAAATCCAGAAGATATCATGAATTTCTGGAGTCTGAAAAATTACTTTATGAACTTGAAAATTTGAAAAAAAAAACTTGCACAGCGCCATTTTGGATGTACTTGCATGCCAGTTTTCCATTTACAATAGTATAAATAAATCCTGTTTGAATCAATTATTCAATTTCAAAATCCAGAAGAAAGAGTCATAGTCTATTCTTAAGGTATTCAGAGTTTCCTTCTCTACCATTATGTGAAAGAACAGTGCTAATATACAGTGATCCTTAAAAATACCTATTTGTCTTGACTCATGAATTAGGGATTCTTTTTTTTTTTTTTTTTGGTTTTTGGGCCACACCCAGCGTTGCTCAGGGGTTACTCTGGCTGTCTGCTCAGAAATAGCTCCTGGCAGGCACGGGGGAACCATATGGGACACCGGGATTTGAACCAACCACCTTTGGTCCTGGATCGGCTGTTTGCAAGGCAAATGCCACTGTGCTATCTCTCTGGGCCCAATTAGGGATTATTTCTAACTGAATTCAAGTTGCAAGACAGGTTTCTATTAACCTTCCCTATTTTCTACTTCACACTTGATTTCTTTATCTATTTACATACCCTTGTTTTTGCTATAAGTTTGAATACTGCTTAAAAATTCTAATTCCCATTTTGAACCTCATGTTAATTAATTAGAAGTGTGTCCATTCAAACCATTATAAATAATTTTGATGATTGCTATCAAGACCATTTATATTAAGTCTCAAAGTCTATCAAATAGGTTGCTACTTGCCCATTCACATATAATCACCACTAATAATAGATTATACCTTCAAATGATATACTTAATTTATACAACCATTTTTGTTATCACCAATGAGATAAGTAATAACTTTTAATAACTCCAGATATACCCTTTTAATCATTTATTCACATATTCTCCACAGCATATAAAATCAAATGAAAAACAAAACAAAACAAAACAATGTAAATCTTGGGACAGAATTAAACTTTAGGTATGTTGTATATGTTGATATATTTTCAGGAATATAATATGTAAATATTAATATATCTATAGATGAAGTGTGTGGTTATAATAGTTATAATATGGTTATAATATCATACTTCTGATATACAAAACAACTGTCTCTCCCCTAAGACCAGTGTCCAGACCTGCTTCCACTATTGCCCATTTCACTATTGTCATGTCTAGATCACCTCTTTTCCCCAATTTATATGACTTTTGTTAAATATTTTTCTTTTTCACATTAGACACTAGTGAATGCTAATGATTAGCCATGTCCCCTCAAATATCAAACCCAAAGACTCCAAAAAAACAGAGCTACTTTGACCAGAGAAAAAGCACTTATTTTGCATATGGCCACTTTGGACAACTCTGGTTCCATCCCTGCCACCTCAATGGTCCCCTGGAGTACTGCCCTAGTTCTTACCTGAGCACAGAGCTAGGAATAGCACTGCCTGATGTGGTCCAATAATACCTCTTTCCAAAAAAAAAAAAGATATTTTATAAATATTTATTTAGAATAAATTGAACTATTATATGTTTATCTTTATTATCCATTTTTGCAATTGAGAATTGTCCATTGCTCTAATTTCTCTAATACTTAGGATGAGAAGAGACATAATGGATACAAATTTGAATAAAGAAGTTTGTTTAGCAAGTATTCTTAGATTAGTCTACTTGTTCTTACCTTATTTGCAATAACAACAAAAAAAGTAACATTTCTTTGTCTTTTTTAGGTCACACCCAGCAGCTCTCAGGGGTTACTCCTGGCACTTTGCTCAGAAGTCACTTCTGGCAGCCTTGGTGTACCATATGGGATGCCAGGATTTTAACTACTGTTCGTCCTGGATCGGCTACGTGCAAGGCAAACTCCCTACCACTGTGCTATCTCTCTAGTTCCCAAGAAATGTAACATTTCTAATATAAATTTAGGTCTGCACTATTTCGACAAGGTATCCTAGGCAATAGGCATTTAGAAATACAGTTACATATTGTCGTATGGTTCAATTTATGTTTAGTTACAGAAACTTGAGAACCTATACATTTATATGCACAGAGGAAGAAACACTATACCATACATAAAATACTCAAATTAGTTTTTTCTATTTTTCTTTTATTTTGCTATATTTAAAATAAAGATAGCTATAAAGATTTTTCATAGATAAAAACTACATATTTGACAGAGTCAACTGAGGATTTTCATCAGTGGAAGACAACCCAATATCCACTTCCATGGTGTGAAGCTGACATTGGATAGTGGTTGCCAAGTCAAGGGTCACAGACATTTTTATGTCCCTTGCATGTAGATAAAAATGTGATTTGATTTAAGACTTTTGAGTAGTTGTTGTTTGTTATGTTCTTTAAAGCTTTCTTTTCTCAACTGTGGACAGAATAGGGACTGAAGTCTTTTGAGATAGTGCAGCTACTGGGCAGAAGAACTATTGTCCTAGAATTAACATAGAGGAAGAGTTAACTGCTTACAAACAGTTCTGGTACATGAACAAGACAGACAGATAGACAGATACAGACACACGCTTACATACTTGCTGCTGCTGCTGTTGTTTGTTTTACTTTGATTTTGAGTTACACCCATAAGTGCTAGGGCTATTTCCTGCTCTATGCTGGGGGTTCCTCTCTGCTATATTGGGGAAGTCCAAATGTAAAGCACACGACCAGTCCACTAAGATATCTCTCATATATATTCTGTGTGAGTATGGGAGGTTATATATATGTTATATATGTATATATTATATATATTTTGTGTGAGTATGGGAAGTATGTTTGGGCCATGTGTCAACGGTCAGGAGCTCATGATTGACCCCTCCCTGTTTGTACTCAGGGATTGAAAGAAGGTCAGCTGCATATAAGGCAAGAACCTTACCTCCTATATTATATTTTAAGTGCCATGACATATATTTTCACTGTATGCAGCCACTGACATTTGCAAGTTTTCTGCCTCAGCAATGACTATGACTATGACTCATGTGTTATCCTTTTCTTCCATTCACCATTTGATGGTAGTGCAGAGAAACAATTCTGACATTTTGTCTAAAGCATATCATTCTTAGTGCCAAGATAGCAAATGAAATATAGAATCCGGGGAGTGACAAATTATTTGTATTTAGGTCACAGAAGACATGTAAGAGAACACGCCTAAATGGCAGCAAGGTATGCTGGCAGCTAAGGTTGAAGGAAGAAACAATGAGCCATACAGGAAGGAGATTGCAGGGATGTGAGACAAAAAAAGGGGGGGAGCAGAAAAGTATGTTTCAGAAATAACCTAAAAAATTTCCATGTGATTAATTGAGTATATTTTAGATTCTATATCTTAGGGGAAACTTTCAAACTGAAATTAAGAAAGTAAAGGCAAGTCTCCAGAATAGCATCTGGAGAGAATAAGAATTCTTTTTGCTTTTTTTTTGTGTGTGTGTGTGTGTGGGATGTCATGCCCAGCTGTGCTCAGCAGCTCTGCTCTTGGGGGTCATAAGTGGCAGTGCTTGGGGCACCAAACATTTGCCACGGAGCAAATCCAGATAGGTCATGCGCTAGGCAAGCAGTTATTTGCTGTACTTTTCCACCCAAGAGTGAGCATTCTGACTATCACTGTATGTATCCAAGACCCTTCAAGAAAATACAGTGACACTTGAAACAGAAATTGGGCTGGCAGGACAACCAACAAAAAGCTACTATATGAGATATAGGATCCCAGAGACCCAGCTGCTTTGGAGAAACTAAGAGTCCAGATCAAAATAAGCCAGACAGATAGGGCTGATCTTTCTTTTGATGGTATTTAGCTATCTGTTATCTGATAATGCCATGGAGATACAGGCACTGACTTCAGCCCTTGTGAAGTCAGTAGAAAATGATTTCTACTTGCCTCTGGAATGAGAGCCACAGGAATGAAGTTTGGCAGAACTTTGTATGCTTTTAGAAAAGGAAGGCTAGTCTGGGTACTTATTTGAAAATATGTGAGATGGAATAATGGACAGGAATAAGCAGTCCCTTCCATTTGAGTGAAGCACTCTGAGGGTCAGGCAATTCACAGTTGTCACCAGGCACCTGCAAAGTAGAACCAAACTGCAAAATGATCTGCCTGATATGTCTCATTAGACTCCACAATAAAGCCTATCGGCTCAAACTCCAGAGAACTAGTTTAAATTCTAAAGACTGCAGTGAACATTACTATAAAAACCATTTTCTTAATTTTCTTATGCATATATGTGTATTTGCAAGCAGACTGGAATGGATTGGGGAAATGAAGAATAGTTATTACAGAAGTTTGAAGAAGTGAAACTAGATTTTCCTGGTGGGGACTTACCTATAACCATACTTATCATTGCCCATTTCTTATTGTCTGCTCCCTTATAATTCATAATGATATTATTATGCAAAGTAACTAGCTTCTACTTAATCCATTGTTCTCACTACTATACTTACTCAATTATGGTTGTAGAGCTTGGTTGTAGATCTCATTCTCTAACACGTAACTTGCTGCAAAAAAAAAAAAAAAAAAAGAAGAGGGGACCGGAGAGATATGTGTTTGCCTTGCATGCAGAAGGACAGTGGTTTGAATCCTGGCATCCCATATGGTCCCCCATGCGATTTCTCAGTGTAAAGCGAGGAGTGGACCCTGAACCAAAATCAAAAAAAAAAAAAAAAGAGGCAGCAAAATAGCCAGTTTCTTCCCACTAAGGTTACCAGACTAAGGCAATACAAATACAGAATACCCAGTTACAACCAAAGTTTAGTTAAGCAGTAAATATTGCTTTAGTATAAATGTGGTTTAGATACTTTATGGAACATACTTACATTAAAATGTTATTGTTTGAAATTCAGTTTTAAGCAGACTGTAATTTATCTGGCAAACCAATTTCCCTTTTTAGATGAATGATGCTAGCTTTCTTCAAGGTAGAATTAATAATATTCACTTTGAATTGAAATACCTTTTCTTCCTTTTATTAAATTTAACTCCTGTTGCATTGCTTAACATGCAGTGAATATTCAAGAAGTATTTGTGAACAAATGACTGAACAAATTCCCTTTATCCTTGAGAAAGATAGAATGTCAAGACATTTTCTTTTTCAATACTAGGGACTGAGAGAATGAAGTTTCTAATTAAAACAATAGAATTTGTTTTAAAAACTTTTGCTTATGACTAAGTCATTGTCATAACAAATAATTAGTTATCTGATGGAGAAATTGTTGGCATTAAGAGGAACTTATTTAATTTAAGAAAAACTGGAAAGAATTTAAATTTTGACCTCTTGGAATTTTGGGAGTAATATTTTAAAATATCTTTTTTGTTCAAATAAATTCACCAAATAAGATTTTAATTAATTTAAAATATTATTTTTTTTTTTTTGGTTTTTTGGGCCACACCTGTTTGACGCTCAGGGGTTACTCCTGGCTACGTGCTCAGAAATTGCCCCTGGCTTGGGGGGACCATATGGGACACCGGGGGATCGAACCGCGGTCCTTCCTTGGCTAGCGCTTACAAGGCAGACACCTTACCTCCAGCGCCACCTACCCGGCCCCTAAAATATTATTTTTAACTGTCAGAACAATTAAATTCTAAGCTTTGATCCAGATATTGTTTCTCTTTGTATTTTACATCAGATAACAAAGATTTGATTAATGTTAGAAGAAAGATGGAATGAATAAAGGAATAAGAAAGGAAAGAAAAAAATTAAGTAATGGAAGAAAAGAAAAAATAAAATCTTATTAAAATTAAAATCCTGTTAAATTTGATTTGTTTTATTGTAGGGGCCACACCCATCAGTACTGTGGTGCTACTCCTAATTCCGGCCAAGGAGTTGCTACATGTAGTGCCTCAGGAACAATATACTTCCAGGGATTAAGACAGGGTTGGCCACAGGCAAAGCAATTTACTATTTCAAGGCCCTTCTTAAAAATGACACAAAGAGAATTGAAAGTGAATTCTCTCATCTCACTGAATATTAAGAAGTCCAGGAATTTAGTTTAGGAAAAGGCACTGTAATCCATCAACCATTTCTTGAGTACCTGCTTTTTGCCAAATCACTGAGCTAAGCAAGGTATATAGATGAAACGAAAGAGATAGCTCAAAGCCCTGAATGCATGTGTTGCATCTGGTGATGTCCAGATTCAATAATTGACATCTTGAGAACAGAGGGTGCAGTTAGAGTAGAGCAGGGTCTACTGTGAAAATGATAGTTGGAACTGATCATTCTGAACAATAACGGGTGCTAAAAGGGGATTTGGTGACATGCATGGCAAATCCCAATGTTAGACAGAGAGAGAGAGAGAGACAGAGAGAGAGAGAGAGAGAGAGAGAGAGAGAGAGAGAGAGAGAGAGAGAGAGAGAAGTAAAATGCCTACCTCGAGGCATTTAAGGGAGGGTGGGTATGGAGAGGGAAACTGGGGACATTGGTGGCAAGAAATGTGCACTGATGAAGGTTGTTTTACATTATATGACTGTAAATCAATCATGATCAACTTTATGTATAAAATTTGTATTATGAACGATCTTGTCATTTTGGTGTTTAAATAACAAAAATTAAAGGGAAAATACATAAATAAATAAACCCTGACACCTTATGGTACCATGTGTTCCACTAGGAGCAGCCTTCAACACAGTCAGGAGTAGCTCCAGGTGTGATCTAAAAACAGAGGGAGGGGGACTGGAGTGGTGGCACAAGCAGTAAGGCGTCTGCCTTGCCCGAAACTAGGAGGGACTGGTTAGATCCCCAGGCGTCCCATTTGGTCCTCCCAAGCCAGGGGCAATTTCTGAGCGCATGGCCAGGAGTAACCCCTGGGTGTCACCAGTTGTGGCCCAAATCCCCCCCAAATAAAAACAAAAAATAAAAACGGAGGGAGGGAAGGAAGGAAGGAAGGAAGGAAGGAAGGAAGGAAGGAAGGAAGGAAGGAAGGAAGGAAGGAAGGAAGGAAGGAAGGAAGGAAGGAAGGAAGGAAGGAAGGAAGGAGAGAAAAGGAAAAGAGGGAGGGAGGGAGGGTGGAGAGAGAGGGAGGGTGTAAAAAGAGAAAGAAAAAAATGTCCTTTCCAAAAAAAAAAAAAAAAAAAAATGTCCTTTCCTAAATAGTGTGCTATCTTGTGTTTGTGGAGGTGAGGAAAAGAAAAGAAAGAGAAATGGAACCATTAATAATATTAATTCAAAATAAAGTAATATGTGTTGTAAGAATGAAGATCATATCTAGTTACTAATATTGAAAGAGGATGTGCTTTTTTTTGTGTTTGTTTGGGGGTCACATCCGGAGGTGCTCAGGGGTTACTCCTGGCTCTAGCAGGCTAGGTGGGGGTTGGGGGGACCATATGGGATGCCGTGAATTGAACGGGGTTGGTCCTGGGTTGGTCCTGGGTTGCCGCGTACAAGGCAAATGCCCTACTGCTGTGCTATTGCTCCAGACCTAAGAGGATGTGCTTTTAAATGAACTTGGAGTGGAACCTAAAGGGCGGGTGTTCTAAATTAAAAACATCTTTTTTTTTGTTTGTTTTTTTCGGGCCACACCCGTTTGATGCTCAGGGGTTACTCCTGGCTAAGTGCTCAGAAATTGCCCCTGGCTTGGGGGGACCATATGGGACACCAGGGGAACGAACCGTGGTCCTTCCTTGGCTAGTGCTTGCAAGGCCCTAAGAGCACATCTTGAAAAAGAAAGGTAGGGAAGTTCAAAGTTTATTTGGAAAGAAGTGCAGAAATCATAGATGACTATCACAATGATAATCTTATCTAATCTTACATTTCAAAGATCAATGCTAGCAATTCAGAATCAGCCAGGCTTAAAGACAAATACAGCATTCAGTTCTGCTTTGAGTGAAACAGGCTCCATCACATACATGCATGTACATACACATGTGCACATACATACATGAATATATGACATATTGATAAATTGTTTTCTTTAATTATAGAGAAATACCCAAACTCACAATTTCAAATTTTTGAGTCAGACCTGTTGGCTTCATCTTGGACATAGAAGTTGGAGTAACATAGGAAACATGCAGTTGAGTTCTGGGAACATCTTCCATATGCTTTTTGTTAAATAATATCAAGAGAACTGAGTTATAGTTCTCAGCATAGGAATGCTGAATCTTTAGCTACATATGCCTCCCAGCTACAATTTCATGTTTTTTTAAAGACTAATCCAGGCATTACATTATTGTCAGTGCCTCCCAAAATATTCCTTGCCAATTATTCTGCTTGTTTTCAAAGGTTCTCTTAGTACAGGTATTTCCTGTTTTATTTCAAAATTAATGATAAATGATAGGCTTTTGAAGGTTTAGAGAATGAATTGTGGTCCAAGAAACATTTCTTTTTATTATTGGATAGGCATTGCCTAAACTGTTCCAACAGTTTTCCTTCTCTCAAGTTGAAAAGGTACTTTTTTTTCCATAGTCATATGTTTTTAAGGACTTAAGGAATAAATTCTGAATTTATTTTCAAAATATATTTTCAAAATGAAAATATTACAATAGTCTTTCACAATATGTAAGTGTTGTACATTTATCTAGATTTGAAATATTTATTTATGTCAAACAAATCCACACCCTTAAAATTTTAATGAGTTATTGCTTGTTTTCTTTAATTGCTCAAAACTAAACACAGGAGAAATACTTTAGAATGAATTCATTTCAGGAAAGATCAGTTTTCTTCTATATTAACATTGCTAGTAATGGGACAGTCCACTGAACTTCAGTTTCCTTTTATTTTTTGTTTCCTTTAAGAAAATGATAGCATTTCAAGAAGTCACAAAATTAATTTAACAGTCAAGATTCTTGTGTTAAAGGCTATGAGTGGGGAGAAATAAACCCAAAACAACAACTGAAAAAAAAAGATAAATTCTTTAGATTTATCATTATGAAAACACAGACACACATACACACACACACAACCAGAACACATGTCATTCAAATGTTTAAGTAAGGTTTAATTTTTTTGCTGAGTTCATTCTAAGAAAGACTATTTTCTTTGGATCCTAAAGATATTCACCCTTATCCCAAAAATAGTGTGTGGGACACACTGTACCTGCCTCATGTGACACAGGACAGTATGCTCAAGATCAGATGCTCTTTCTGGCCATGAATGAATGTGACTAGCACAACTTGCAACCCGTCAAACCTGGGCAGAGACCCAAAGACCACACCTGGCACTCCTATACTGTCCAAGAAGGATGAGAGCAGGGCATGCTGAACTTCAACTGGCAGCATGACCAGGGCTGCCTGGCCTTCTGCTTGCCTTTGTTCTGGTTCTGAAATATCACAGCAACCTGAGGTCACATCCATACTTGAGGGAGGTCCCCTTAAGACTCCCACACACATACCTAGTAATGCCATTGCCACATATCGGAGGCTTGAAAACGAATCTTATGTTTGTTCACAGTACTTTCTTGGATCACCATTTCTATTTTAGAATTAAAACATGCTTGAGCATGGGTATTCATATAAACACATACATCCACACACACATATATATATATTCTAAAAATTAAACTTAAAGAAATTAGGAAGGCTTTTTTTTTTTTTTTTACACAATTATGTTGTGGTACTGTGTTCCTTTGGAAAATGTATAGTTTGGTACATTGGTGTGATTTATGTCCTTACGTTTATTGAAGTTATTGAATTGCTTGTCATAACCACCTGGAGGGTTGGCAGTTAGGTTTACATGCTGAGAAGTAGGAGGAAAAGTAGTAATGATTAAAAAGACATTTGAGTGCTACTCTTGCCTCTGGCTGGTTTACTTTGGACATCATAAATGATCTTTTTTTCAGGCTCTAATATTTGGGAGTATGCTTGGGAAAACAGAGCTTCAGGAAAAGCTGAGAATGACCTCTCTTTCGCTGACTCATTCTGCTTTTAAAGTAACATGTCTTTATAGAGCATGGTGAGAGTTCAAAGTTGGCTTTGCTTTTTCCCATATTTTCTATTATAAAAGAAAAACAATACTGCAACTCATGCATTTGTTTAATTTCTTCTTTTATTTTAATAGAATCAGTATTGTATCTTTTTCTTATAAAAAGAAAATGTGATACCATCATTTTTTTCCTTACAGTTGTCTTGGTGCTTCTTCAGTATATGAGCTACGGAATAGAATTAAAGTTGTCAGTCTGTGTCAACCATAGAAATAGGAACATATGGGGCCGGGCGGTGGCGCTGGAGGTAAGGTGCCTGCCTTGCCTGCGCTAGCCTAGGACGGACCGCGGTTCGATCCCCGGCATCCCATATGGTCCCCCAAGAAGCCAGGAGCAACTTCTGAGCGCATAGCCAGGAGTAACCCCTGAGCGTCACAGGGTGTGGCCCAAAAACCAAAAAAAAAAAAAAAAAAAAAAAAAAGAAATAGGAACATATGGATATATATATCATATATATATATATATATATATATATATATATATATATATATATATATATATATATATATATATATTGGTTTTTGGATCACCCCTGGTGACACTCAGAGGGGTTACTCCTGGCTATGCGCTCAGAAATCGCTCCTGGTTTGGGGGACCATATGGGACGCTGGGGAATCAAACTGTGGTCCGTCCTAGGCTAATGCGGGTAAAACAGACACCTTACCCCTTGTGCTACCGCTCTGGCCCTCCATAAGGATATTCTATGGTGACAGAACCAAGTTACAGGAACATGGCATGGATTAGCTCTACCTAGATAAGAGAGTTGACATTTTGAGCTTTAATTTCTCCTGTAAAATGGTGACTATTCCTGTTTTATGGTGTTTGTATTATGATTAATGACAATTATGGAGATAAGAAAATAAAATAGCAGATAGGGTACCTATCATAAGCCCACCCAATTTGGTCCCTGGTACTATATGTCTTTCTAAGCTTCACCAAGTGCAGCCATGGAAGTCTAGCAATCAATCAATTACTGGCAGGGATGTAGCCTCTGTATACTTAGACCCTTCCATTAACCAGTGGCCCCAGAATCTGTGAGTAGTCCTAGGGGCCCACTGTACACCTGTGGGAAGTCTTTCTACCAACAACAACAAAATAATAATAATAATAATAATAATAATAATAATAATAATAATAATAATAATAATAATGGACGGAGAGATTGCCTGGAGGTAGGGCATTTGCCTCGCGTGCAGAAGGATGGTGGGTCTCATCCCGGCATCCCATATGGTCCCCAGACCCTGTCCGGAGCAATTTCTGACCATTGAACCAGGAGTAACCCCCGAGCGCTGCTGGGTATGACCCCCCCCCCAAAATAGTCGTATTTAACTATGATTATAAAATAAATTGCACTGGGCAGGAAGATAACTTCATAGACTGGCACACATGCTTTGTAACTAGGAATTCCAGATGAAATCCCCAGTACAGCTTGGTCAGCTTGCACTGAACTTGACATGTAGTAAGCATTCTCTCTTTCCACAGGGACATTGGTCGCAGTAGCAAATTAGTCTCCTTTATATTAAACCAATACTTAGGCCCATTTTCAAAATACACAGTTTATCTTTCCCAATTTTCTCCAAAATCTAGATTCTATTAATACACTTCTTCAGGACCTATTTATTATGGTTTTCTTGTTGATTTGAGATTCCCAATTTTGAACCTTATAAATTTTTAATTTTCTAGTTTCCTTTTTATATTATGGGACATATCATTGTGGCTTTAATGCCACTAGGCTCCATTATTCAACTGTCCAATTTTCTTCTAGCACTTCTCTTTTGTTGCAGCAGGAAGACAGGAACACCTTGAATATAGTACCTGCTAATACCTCTTGTGACAGTGCTCAAACTGGCAGAACATTAGAAACACTGGGAAGCTTTCCACAACATCACAGTATGCTCATATGATCTGTAACACACAGGAAACATGCATGGCGATTTGTCACATTTAGATGAACAAAATACCTCCAGCTGAAAGCTAGAAGGAATGAGATTTCTTACATATGTGGGTTTTAAAGATACATTTCAAGGTGGGGCCAAAAACAACACAATAGGAGAATCGAGCCACACAATTTTGTTGGTGGCGGGGAAGGGAGATGTTGAAAAGGAGGGACATTGGAATCCTTGAGACAGGGACATTAGCACACTCATAGGTATAGTGTTGGAATTGTGTGCATGAGAAACCATCAATAACAGTATTGCAAATCACAGGGTCTCAATAAATGACTATTTTAAAAAGATAGAAAAAATGTGTATTTTTACTATTTTGAAATTTCATGTCTTCTGACAATCCAATTTTTCTCTAATTCACTGTGAATAAACTCAGTCCTCTTGTTCTTGATGACAAAACTGCTGACTTTTCCCTAGAGCCTTCATTTACCAAATCATGCTATTCTCAAAAGTCTTTATGCACCTCTCATGTTTGGCTCCTACTTCTCTCTAAATTTGAAGGAACTCTTTATTCTTGTCCTCCCTAGTTGCCTTCCTTAACAGAAAGTTCTCTGGGTTCTTATCTCTAATCTAGCCTTAGTGTCATCACTTGCCCCCCCACCCCCACCCCACACATTCCTTCTGGCTTTGGTTGCTAGAGTAATCTCAGTGCCTGGTTTGCCTCCAACTGAATTCAAAATCTAGTGGGAGCTGGTTGCTTGCCTAGGCTCCAGCCTTGGCCTGACCCTTCCCCTTTTTGGCAGTGCTTGCCTGTAGAATATGGTGACAGGGCCTCTCTGTTGTCATCTTCATCACTGCCAGACAGGGCCTGCAGAGGTTGCCATAGATTTGGGCTGTTAAGTTCCAGGCCCAGAGAATGCTGTGCAAACATTCTGACCTATGGACCCAAGCTGGAGCCAGACCATAGTCAATGTAGTTCTGATGTGCCTTTCCCTCATAGTGACAGAAAGACTGTTAGCTCCACCTGCCTGCACTGTCAATGTCTGAGGAGAGTCAAAGGAAAAAGGGGTGTGTGTGGAGGTGGTGAGGGTCACTGAGGACAGGCCAGTGATTTGTTATTGTTGTATATCTTCTAAAAGAATAATCATCTTCAGGATTATGCCTCAACACTTAGAGCCTTATACTTTCATCAAACTAGAATTGGTTCTTTGCCTGCTCAATGTACTCTTCACTCTATCCTACATGGTCCCCATGTCTTGCTTTGAAACAAAAGTCATCATCTTTTTAAAATTTTAACCAAAATTTCTTTATTCCACTCTGCACTTTTTTTTGGGGGGGGCCACATCCGGCGGTGTTCAGGGGTTACTCCTGGCTGTCTGCTCAGAAATAGCTCCTGGCAGGCATGGGGGACCATATGGGACACCAGGATTCGAACCAACCACTTTTGGTCCTGGATCGGCTGCTTGCAAGGCAAACGCCGCTGTGCTATCTCTCTGGGCCCCCACTCTGCACTTTTTATGCCAGTTATTGATATTCCTTTCACATCAATATGTGACTTCATATTGTCCTTAAAATTATTTTTATTGAAAGCATTGTGATTTATAAATTATTCAGAGTTGATTTTTAGACATTCACTGTTTCAGCACAAATCCCACCAGTGTCAACCTTTCTCCATCTGTGTTCCTTCTTCCATCCCATACCTCTCCCTGCCACCCAGTTTGCCATCTTAACAGGGACCCTTTTTTTGTTTGTTTGGTTTTGTTTTTGGGTAACACCCAGTGGTGCTCAGGATTCACTTGAGGCTCTGTGCTCAGAAATCACTCCTGGCAGGATTGGGAAACCATATGAGATGCCAGGAATCAAACAAGGGTCCGTCCTGTGTTGGCTACGTGCAAGACAAATGCCCTACCACTGTGCTATTGCTCCATCCCCTTAACAGGAACCTTTTAAAGCATGGTTGTTAAAGATTGGATCTCTGTATTTCTCAAAGTTTTGATCCTTGATCAGTAACATCAATATCGCCCATCTGATAACTGGTTAGAAATGTAGATACTCAGTCCTCATTTCACTAGACCCACATGAATAAAATTTCTGGGCATGTGGCCCAGCAGACTTCTGCTTTAATAAGATCTCCAGGGATTCTGCTTTTCCCTATAGTTTGAGAATCATATTTCCATGTCAAGGATTTGAGGATGAGGACAGATTGGTCTGTCTATTTATTCCCAAGTTTACTGCAAAGTATTTAGGATACTTTTCTTTCTTAGAAAGTCTTTGGAAAACTATGAGCCTTATTCTATATACAATGGATTACTCTTACTAGTCTATTTAAAAAATTACTTGAACCAAACTTAAGTCATTTAAGAAGATGATAAAATGAAAAGTCCAAACAAAGGAAAAAAGGCAAATAATCTAACCTTAAAAATTGTTATTCTCCTATATCTGGGTTTGTGTGCAGGAAGGTGAGCGTATGAAGGAAAATTTCTATATCTTTTTTATCCATTTATGGCAGAGAAGGTCAAAATTTTGTTTCAATAACTATATTAAAGATAACCCTGTGGAAACTTTCAGAGGGGTTACATAAAGACTTAAATTAAAATGTAGGGGCTGGAGAAATAGTACAGCAGGTAAGGTGCTTGCTTTGCACATGGCCTACCCTAATTTAATCCTATACATTCCACATGGTCCCCTGAGTACCATATGAAATAATTCATGAGTAAATAGCCAGGAGTAATCCCTGAGCATTGCTAGGTGTTGCTCCCCAACAAAATTTAAATCAAGTACAGCAGTGGGTAATGGGCTTGTATAGCATGAACAAACTAATCTGAGTTCATGCAGTCCTCTGAACATAGTCATTATTGATCCTTGAGCATTGCTTAGTATATCCTCCAAAACAAAAATAAATAAAATTAAAATCCATAGGTTGAGAGTGTGACTCAAGTAGAAGAGCACAGGTCTTGCATGTGCAAGACCCTGAGTTTAATCTTGGGAATTACATAGCCTAAGCATTGCCACGTGTAGCCCTGGTATATTCCAGCACCAGTATGACCTTACAATTATGAAAATTAATCAATTAAAAGAAAATAAAAAGTTCAAAAGTATGTCTAAATAGCTTTTACAAGACTGGTATATGTTGATTAGCTCACCTTCCTACAAATTATTCCAGTACTTAGCATACAAGAAAGAGAGGTTATAATTAACCCATCACAAGATTATTTTGTGCTATATCTCATAATTTGGTTGCTGGAAGAGAGGATCTAATTTTTCCCAGAAACTAACTGCCAACAAAATATTGTTCAGTGTTGTTTTGGAATGGGATTCATTTAGGTGGGCCATGTCAGAGGTGGGAGGGGAATGAGTTGAGGTCGGTAACCATAGGAAAGAGTAAACCTATAGAGGAAGCAGCCATCAGAAGTCATAGGCCCTGTCCCAAGGACCCCAAGATGACTTGATCTGAACAAGGTGCATGGGAACTAGAGCATATCAACTAGAAGACTGAAGGCAAGTGCAGAAAGAACAGGACCAGAAGACAGAGCATGTAACAGATTAGGCATTTATCTTCTGTGTATTAACAAGGAGAATAATTACAAAATGGCAAGTAATTTTTATCATAAACAAAGAAGGGTTTTATTTGTGCTTAATAATCAGATGTAATAAGTGTTTTCTAAAATTAGGTATTAAAATGCTTACCCTTGCAAAAATCCAGTGCTGATTTTACATAGGATTGGTTTACAAGTTAATTTATACCCAGTTAGTTTGGGTCTTGGTTTTTCCATTTTGACAAATTGTGACTCATGGGCACTAGTTGGGACAGGAGGGGAGCTTAGATTTTACATGCCAAGCAGCTCTAGTATATACACTGCTTTTAACTATTACAAGTAATCTTTCTTGGTTTTGTTTTGGGCCACACCTGGCTATGCTCAGTGATTACACCTGGCTCTGTACTCTGAGAATCACTCTTGGCTGTGCATGGTGGATCATATGCACTGCCACTGATCGAACCTGGACTGGCTGCATGTAAGGCAAGCACCATAACCTCTGTATCAGCTATCCAACCTTATAAGTAATTTTACACAAGTGATTTTCCTGAAGACAAAAATTACTATATGTCCACATATTTGATCAAATAAATAGGTTGTGCAGAAGAACAATTGCAAAATGTAGTCAGGATTCCAAACTATTGTTTACCAACTGTGTGACTTGATCAGATGAAATCATATATAATGTGCTTTAAAAACTAAAAGTACTAGTAGGTTTTTTTCATACATAGACAAAGAAATTTGTCTTTAAAAATTTGAAATACATTTTATACTAAATTAAGAGATTAGGGTTCTTCAAGAACTATATACATATTTCCTTTAATATGCCAAAAACCACAAGAGATTATTACTGAGCTGTCTGTTACCTAATAGGCACGCTAGGTCAATTTTATAAATGAGGATTATTTTAGTACCAAGAAATGAAATCATTTTTTTATATATATATGCTTTTGGCCAAAACTGGCTATGTTCATAGTTTCCTCCTGGCTCTGTGCTCAGGGATCACTTTTGGAGGTGCTCAGGTATTGTGTCTAGTATTGAGCTGGACTTTGCCACCAGCCTTAGCAGTATATAAGGTAAGCATATACCAGTGGTCCTCAAACTTTTTAAACAGGGGGCCAGTTCACTGTCCTTCAGACCGTTGGAGGGCTGAACTATAGTAAAACAAAAACTATGAACAAATTCCTATGCACACTGCATATATCTTATTTTGAAGTGAAGAAACAAAACAGGAATAAATATATTATTTGGCCTGTGGGCCATAGTTTGAGGACTATTGAGCCCTTTTGCTGTATCTATGGCCTTAAGAAATTGAATATCTAAACATCTACATTGATCTTTTTAAACAGATCTTCCTCTGGAAGGGAAAAGAATATTAACAATAACAACACTAACAGCATTTTACTAAAATTATGTCACTTTGGCACTTTTTAAGATATTTATATGTATTATCTTGCCTAATCATGACAGCAACCCTGAGTATTACTCACCTGACTGTATTGTAGAGGAAACTGAGGCTCAGAGACATTAAAGACTATGCTATAGAAAATTCAGCAGGGATTAAAATCCTTGACACCTTGATTTTCACACTATGTTCTACTGCCTCCCAGAGTAAAGCAGGGATAAGAACTATAGCATGTCTCATTTTCAAATCAATGAACTCATCAATACCAAATTCCTGAAAAATGTTCTCCCTGGAATTTTAAATAAAATTCCCTACAAAATTTAAGTAATTAAAAAGAAAACAATCTATTCAATGGTTTCCCCCAGGAGTTTCTGCAGTAATTTAGTTATATTGTATTTCAAGGAAATATAAAAGGTCACAAGATCTGTCTATACTTCAAAATGAAAAACAAAACCCACTAATTGGTTATTCTTTTTTCTTTTTTTGGGGGGGGTCAAACCTGGAGACTCTTGGGGGTTATTCCTGGCTATGCGCTCAGAAATCGCTTCTGGCAGGCATAGGGGACCATATGGGACGTCAGGGGATAGAACCACGGTTCGTCCTAGGTCAGTTGCAGGCAAGGCAAACTACACCACTGCACCGGGCCCTAATTGTGTTATTCTACTACTGCTGCACCACTGCTCCAGCCCCTAAATATGTTATTCTAACAAAACTAGTATTTAAAAATTTTAATTCTATTGCTATTGAAGTAATATGGTTTATAGTTACTACACTGACCAGAGACTAACTACTTAAAATTTATTCTATTACAAAAAAAGAACCAACTATTCCTTTCTTTAATACTTTTCTTAAGTCTTTAAACATTTCATATCTTCCATAGAAAATAACAAAAGTGAGAAAAGGAATTCTCTCACTTTCTTGAGTACAGTTGGCCTGATTCTGTAGGGAAAAAAATGTAGTGAAGAATAAGTATACTTCTGTTCCAAAATTGTTGCTTGTTAGTTCCCTCATCTCAATAAGAATACATATACATAAATTGCAGTTCAGAGCATAAAATGAGTATTAGGGCATCTTGTTCAAATATTATTAGGGATTTGAAAACAGAAATAGCAGAATCTAAATAAGCGAGCAAGGCCATTCTAAGTGGGATTTGCTATGCATAAACTCAAGTGAGAAGTTCATTGATGCTTCTGTTGCCTTTCACTATCATTTTGGTGCCAATAATTTATACAAAGTTGTCTTTGTGAAGCCAAGGGATAAATATCTTTGTCGAGCTCTAAGATATACTGGCTAAGAACTCCAAGGAAAGGTACCTGAAATATTTTCTAATAGTTTTGCTAATAATTTGTGAGATAATTCAGATTCAGAATTATAAAATAGGCATTTCCCATGCACATCATCTTGCTACAAGAAATGATGAAATGATGATCAATTCAAGTCTTCGGCATTTGGAAAAATTGTTGTCTCAACCTTAAAGAATGCAGATTAACCCAAAAAAACCCCCCAAAAAAACAAAAAACAAACAAAAAACAAAAAAAGGGGCCGGGCGGTGGCGCTGAAGGTAAGGTGCCTGCCTTGCCTGCGCTAGCCTTGGACAGACCGCGGTTCGATTCCCCGGTGTCCCATATGGTCCCCCAAGCCAGGAGCAACTTCTGAGCACATAGCCAGGAGTAACCCCTGAGTGTTACCGGGTGTGGCCCAAACCCCCCCCCCAAAAAAAAAAGAATGCAGATTAGGGCCAGAGAGATAGTACAGTGAAAAAGCGTTTGCCTTGCACACGGCCAACCCAGGAGAGGTGGTTCGAATCCCAGCATCCCATATGGTACCCAGAGCCTGCCAGGGGCAATTTCTGAGTGCAGAACTAGGAGTAACCCCTGAGCACCACCGGGTGGTGACCCCCCCCCCCACAAAAAAAGAATGCAGATTACCTCGAGTTAAATTCATCTTCAAAAAAAAAAAAGGCCTTTTAATGAAAAAAAATCTATTTATTTTGTTTTAAATTCTTTGTTTCAAATTATACCTTGTGATGCTCAGAATGCCTTGTAGAGCTTGACTTTTTGCATGCAGGCCATGTGCTCTAAGCCATCTCCCTGGTTTGGAGAAATCTAAATTAGGGGTGAGACAAACATCTAGTGGCAAGGTTTTGTCATGTGAATTAAGTTCTACCTTGTCATGTAAGTTCCCCTTCTTTCCCCTAAAACCGCTATCTCATTTTTCCTTTTTTTTTTCTTCATTTCCCACCTAGGCGGGAGCCGGTGGGTGGGGCGCGAGGGGCGCAGAAAAGTCAGCTACACTGGCTGCAAGGGGCCACGGGGGCCGGGCCTAGCTGGAGCCAAGGTCACAGCAGGGCTGAGTGGCCTGGTCCTTCGTGATGCAAGATTTCGGGACAGTGCTGTCTTCTCTGTGTGGCCGGTAGAGGGGCAGAGCGATGGCTGACAGTGTCAAGACCTTTTCTCCAGGACCTGGGCAGGGAAATCAAGGACTCCATCTGGGGAATATGCACCATCTTCACTCTCAACTCTCGGATTCAGCAGAAGAGAGGGGAGCAGCGTTGAAGAAGGGCGAGCAGAGTAGAAGAGCGAGCCACGTATTGTTAGCATAATTTTCCAGTGTTGCGCTTGGAATGGTGGAGTGTTCTGGTTCAGTCTCCTCTTGTTCTACCAGGTCTTTTTCCTGTGCTTCAGTCAGTAACAGCACAGCAGTCCGTCACTACATGGTGATGTGTGGTCACGGCTAAAATTCTTCCTCACATCGATTTTCAGTGCACTCTGGGTGCTCCACCTGTTTGTACTCAGCAAAGTCGTGAATGCAATTTGGTTCCAAGACATAGCTGACCCTGCATTTGAGGTGTGGGGAAGAAGCCTCACTCCTACCCGAGTGTGTCAGTAAGATCATTGCTGACATGCTCTTCAACCTGCTGCTGCAAGCACTCTTTTTCCTCCTCCAGGGGATATTTGTGAGTCTCTTTGCCCTCCATCTGGTTGGTCAGCTGGCCAGTCTCCTGAACATGTCCCTTTTCTACTCGTTGAACGGCTTCCGTTGGTTCAATAAAGAAATTGAAGTGCACCAGCGGCTATTAAACATAGAGATGAAGTGAACTGTTTATTTTATTTTATTTGGTTTTTGGGTCACACCTGGCGGCGCTCAGGGGTTACTCCTGGCTCTGTGCTCAGTAATCACCCCTGGCAGGCTCAAGGGACCAATGGAAATGCCGGGATTCCAACCATCGTTGGTCCTGGATTAGTTGCGTGGGAGGCAAATGCCCTACTGCTGTGCTATCTCTCCGGCCCCTGAAGTGAACTGTTCATTGGATATAGGATTAAGGTTTGGTTATTCCACAAGTTCCCAAAAGGAAATGGGAATCCACATGTACCCTATCCAGGAAGAACAGGAGAAACTGTTACAGTTATATTAATCTGCAGTAAATAATCCACATAGATATGAGGTTAGTAATAGGAGGCAAGAAACTAGAACTCAAGTAATTCACCAACAAGCCAGCTACTCCAATCCAGGAGCCCATAAGCCTGAAGGAAGAAAAAGCTTTCTGCCTCAACTACCTGTCTCCCATCTATTCAGATCCAAACCACACCCATCCCTTCAAGGGTGAGGAGAAAAAACAGGCACTTTCTTAATAGGTATGAAAGAGAACTCTAACAAAGATCTCTATATATCTAACAGAGGGACTAAGGGGCATGACTCCAGAATTAAATCCAGAGTTGGGAGCTCCAGGATAGTACTCAGATGTTGTATTAATATAAAATATAAAATCTTAGTGTTGGGGAGAGGCCTTTCTCGGCACAGCACCTTTAATAATGGCATATCAGGTGAGGTTTGAGGAGTCAATCAGCTTTATTACACAGCCTCAACTGCCATGTGCATTTCTCCACATGGCTACTATGCTAAGCTTTTTAAAGCAGTTTCCTTCAGCTGCCCTCCATTTCATCCTTGCTGCATCAGCTCTTCTCTCCTCCCCCAAGCCAGCCTTATTATTCCCTTATTATTCCAAACAGCAGTCCCTCCAGGTGTGGGTGGGGCAGACCATCCAGGTGGGATAAATAGGGAGTTGGGGGAGGGGTAACACCTTGACAATTAGTCTGGGTCAGGCAAAGGTAATAATATAATATTTCTTTTCTTTTCTTTTTGGGCCACACCCTGTGATGCTCAGGGGTTACTCCTAGCTCTGCGCTCAGAAATCTCTCCTGGCTCGGGGGACCATATGGGATGCCGGGGATCGGCTGTGTGCAAGGCAAATGCCCTACAGCTGTGCTATTGCTCTGGCCCCAATAATGTTTCTTTTTACAGGTACCACAAGGGCATCTTTCAGGAGGAATTTTAATTTTTTTTAAATAAATGGTAGGTTGGATTACACATTTTTGTTTTCTGGAAGTAAAGGGTAGGTTGGATTGCTTTTTTTTTTGCATTTGTTTTTCAAGTGCATTTAACTTAAAATAATGACTACTAAGGTGGTTTTTGTTATTTGTTTTGTGGATACATCTTGTGTTCAGGCGTCTATGTAATTGCTGGTATTGAACTTGAGCCTCCTACATGAAAAACATAAGCACTAACCTAAAGGGGTTTTATTATCAGGCTGGTATATTCTATTAGTCTTGGGGAGGGTGTGTGTGGGGAGGGTTTAGGAAGGGGCGGTGACATGCAAAGGTATAATGAAAAGTCAGTGTTTTAAGTGTTGCAAAGAGGCAAAACCAAAACATAACAATAAAAAACTATCCAAAATGAACTAAGAGAATAAATATGCAGAGGGTTGCTACTTGGAAGACTTGAGTTTCCACTGTAAACAGTAAACTAGTCTGGCAGTAAGGAGACAATGAACAGATGCAAAGTGCAAAGGGCTGGAGGTGAGAGACAGTGTACTGTGCTCATGATGTAAACTTGGAACTACAACCAGTCTGTTGCTTTTGGAGCAAAAATTCTCAGGCTGAGACTGGTTGGATGTGGTCCTGGAGAGAAAGCAGAGTTATGGAAGGGTTTCCAATAGGGAGCCTTAAGGCTTTAAGTATCTTGCTCATATTTTTAATGTTTGAGAGCCCATTTTGACGATGCTTCTAAGGGTGGGTTTGAGTAGGGCTCATTCAGTGTAGTACTACTATGAAGAAAAAATTGGTAAGGGACTGAAGAGGTCAATACTATCAATAGGCAGATTTAACAAAGGTTAATGCTGGGGGTTAGAGAGAGGATGAGTGTAGGATTAAATGAAGCATGACTCCTTAGTCTCAGCCTCAGTGACTGGATATGTCTCCATGAATTGATTTAATGATAGCAGAAAAAGGAACATGTATATGTTGGTCACAAAAATCATGCACAAGTTATGTGACTTGAAGAGAGTTATATTTAGCTTGTTTTCAGATATTTGGAGGAGAGCATAAAGAAACCATAAGGAATAAGGTGATCCACCTTGACTAAAATAGTGAGATAAAGGGAGAATTGCTGTGATCAACCCATGATTTGTAAAGAGCAGCTACTGAAAGTAGAGGACAGAGAGGGCCATGGGAAAAGGAAAAGGACAGTTTTATAATCACTGTGGTCTCAGTTAAGGAATGAGGGAATTAGCCAGCCTGTTACAGCCTTGCAGGGAGTGAAATAAGAGAGTCAAACACTATGACCTCATTCTGGACTCACATCTTCAACTGCTGTGCTCCTTCACTGGCCAAGTCCAGATGGAAGAGGAAGCTGAGAGCCAGAGGGCCAATTTGTAAAGTTACTGTCTATACTCTTAGGGCAAGTGTTTATCTAGAGGGTGAAATAGAAGTTATATATTTAATACTTTGAGAAATATGATGAGGTCAACATCTGAACAGGTGCAGCATTAGTTTTGTGAGGTGTATCTATAAGTAGATACTAATATTTAGAAATATATATATATTTATATATATGCAATGGAGATTCACCTTTTACTAAATGTATAAATTCATATACATTTTTTTTTTGGTTTTTGGGTCACACCCGGCAGTGCTCAGGGGTTACTCCTGGCTGTCTGCTCAGAAATTGCTCCTGGCAGGCACGGGGGACCATATGGGATGCCGGGATTCGAACCACCGTCCTTCTACATGCAAGGCAAATGCCCTACCTCCATGCTATTTCTTTAGCCCCAATTTGTCATACATTCTGAATTTATTTTTATTTTCCTAACTTGTAAAGAATAATATTATTATCTATTCCTTATAATTGTGGTAGGCTATAAATAAATTAGGAGAAAATATTTAGAATGGTTTCTAGCTCAAAGAAAGCAGTAAATAAATGTCTCCTCTTTATTATTATTATTCCATATTATCCATATGGAAATGACAAGAGAGCAGGTTGATCCATACACAATATGAATTTGAACTAAGGGGCTCTACATATGTAAAAATTTTCTTGTAAACATATGGAAAGCTATGTATTGATAAATATAGTATAATATGATGCATGGGTTTTCTCTTTATGATACTCTTATATTTTATATACTTTATCTTACTTAACTATAAAAATATAGCTAAATATTAACAGAACATACAAAATAGATGATAATAGTTTGTTACATTATTGGTCAATTTCATAGGAAAGTTAAAAATTACATATATGTTTAAATTTTTTTTTTTTGGTTTTTGGGCCACACCTGGCGGTGCTCAGGGGTTACTCCTGGCTATCTGCTCAGAAATAGCTCCTGGAAGGCTCAGGGGACCATATGGGACACCGGGATTTGAACCAACCACCTTAGGTCCTGGGTCGGCTGCTTGCAAGGCAAATGCTGCTGTGCTATCTCTCCGGCCCATGTGTTTAAATTTTTTTGAATTTTTAACGTTATTCTTGAGACATCATAATTTACAATAGTGTTATCATTTATTCTTTTGATATACAAAGCTTGTACCACCACTACCATTTAAGTGCCTAAAACCCTTTATTACTATTCTATGTTTCCTCTTGTTTACCTCATCTCTCCCAATCTTCACTCCCCCTTTTTGGCAATCTTAGTTCTTCTCTCTGAGTTCAAGAGTCTGTTTTATTGGACAGTGTTAATTCCCATGCTTTGTTTATCTATAAAATTTTTGCGCTAGGTAACATCCAGCATTTGTACCTTTCTTTCTGACTTATTCTATTTAACATGATATCCTCCAGTTCTATCTATATTGTAAAAAGAAAAGCAAGGCTTTATCATGTCTGGTAGTTGAGCAGTATTATATTGTATACATTTATACAATAATATTTTTCTTATCTCATCTATCATTAATAATATATGGGTTGTTTTCAGAATTTGCTATTGTGAATAATGTCATGATCATAAATTTGTATGTATGATTTATAATTAATACTTTAAAATGTATTTCATATTCTTTGGTATAATAAAACTTAATTAGAAACTGAATCATCAGAAAATAAACCAATAAAGGTTCATTTTTGATTATTAATTGCTATATGTTTCTTCATCTAGTAAAGGACCATCATAAACAACATTAGTGAGTGCCATACTCAATACCATATGATGGAGAGTTTCTCTTATCCTTTAAAAGAACTCTTTTAATACTTCTTGCAAAACTGCTTTTAGGGCTATGAGCTCCCTAATCTGTTCCTATCCATGAAGCTCTGTGTAGTTCCTTTAAATCTGAATGATAATATAGCTGCATAGAGTATTCTTGGTAAGGTGTTCATTTTGTTGAATTTTGGAATTTTGGAGGAATCCTTCCATATTCTTCTAGCTCATAATTTTTTCATTTCTAGAGATGCTATATATCTTATGTGCTTTCTTTTGTATGTACATTCCCTTTCTGATCTTACTGCTTTCAATATTCTATCTCTATCTTTGGATTTTGTCATTTTGAATAAAATGTGTCTGGATTTTCTTAATTGGGTCTATTTTCACTGAGGTCTTTTGGATCTCTTGGCTCTCAGTGCTATAATTTTCAACTCTGGGAAATTCTTATCTATTATTTCTCTAATTATGGTTTCTTCATCACATTTTACTTCCTATTCTTCAAAGGCTCTGATGATTTTATATTGGTCCTCTTCGACTCATGCATAGTTCTCTGATATGCAGTTTAATTCTTTTCAGGTTCTTCTACCACCTTCTACTGTTTCCTAGTAGTTTCTTCCTTCTCATCTTGGAGTGCCTCTGCCTTTTGCTCAGCTTCTGTTATTTTGGCTATTTAGAGTTTCTACTGATATTTTTTATAACACTTACCATACTTTTTAATTCCTTTTTTTAATATATTTTATTTTAACACCTTGATTACATACATGATTGTGTTTGGGTTTCAGTCATGTAAAGAACACCACCCATCACCAGTGCAACATTCCCATCACCTATGTCCCAAATCTCCCTCCTCCCCACCCAACCCCCACCTGTACTCTAGACAGGCTTTCTATTTCCCTACATTCTCATTATTAGGATAGTTCAAAACGTAGTTACTTCTCTAACTAAACTCATCCCTGTTTGTGGTGAGCTTCATGAGGTGAGCTGTAACTTTCAGCCCTTCTCTCTTTAGTGTCTGAAAATTATTTTATTTTATTATATTTTGTTTTTTGGGCCACACCCGGCGGTGCTCAGGGGTTACTCCTGGTTATCTGCTCAAAAATAGCTCCCAGCAGGCATGGGGGACCATATGGGACGGCGGGATTCGAACCAACCACCTTAGGTCCTGGATGGGCTGCTTGCAAGGCAAACACCGCTGTGCTATCTCTCAGGCCCCGTCTGAAAATTATTATTGCAAGAATGTCTTTCATTTTTCTTTTCTTTTTTTTTTTTTTTTTTTTTTTTGGTTTTTGGGCCACACCCGGCAGTGCTCAGGGGTTACTCCTGGCTGTCTGCTCAAAAATAGCTCCTGGCAGGCACGGGGGACCATATGGGACACGGGGATTTGAACCAACCACCTTAGGTCCTGGATCGGCTGCTTGCAAGGCAAACGCCGCTGTGCTATCTCTCCGGGCCCTCATTTTTCTTAAAACCCATAGATGATGGAGACCATTCTGCGTTTTTCTCTCTCTCTCTGACTTACTTCACTCAGCATAATAGATTCCATGTACATCCATGTATAGGAAAATTTCATGACTTCATCTCTCCTGACAGCTGCATAATATTCCATTGTGTATATGTACCGCAGTTTCTTTAGCCATTCGTCTGTTGAAAGGCATCTGGGTTGTTTCCAGAGTCTTGTTATGGTAAATAGTGCTGCAATGAATATAGGTGTAAGGAAGGGGTTTTTGTATTGTATTTTTGTGTTCCTAGGGTATATTTCTAGGAGTGGTATAGCTGGATCATATGGGAGCTCGATTTCCAGTTTTTGGAGGAATCTCCATATCGCTTTCCATACTTTTTAAATTTCTGACTGTAGTAGGTTTGTTTATCATTTACTCTCATTTTTTCTTGTGCTTTGCTGACTGTGATATTTTTGTTATGAGCTCATTGATTATACTCATTATGGAGTCACTAAAGTGATTGTCTCAGGATTTACTGAGCTAGTTCATGTTGTTTATGTCTTCAGTAATATCATTTTTGCACATTGAATTTGGTGGGCTTCTATGTATTTTCCTTTTTTGTTTTAGTGTTCATTTGTGTTTGAAGTGAGTCTTTATCGTTAAACACACTGGAAGAAATTGAAGAATAAGAATGAAGGTTTATCTTTTTACTCACTACTCATCCTCATAGAATAACAGGAATAATTGCATCATATAATTTGTTGAATAGGCCTGTCAGGAGCTGTGGTGTGGGTCCTTAATATGGTGCAGGTTGGGAATGGGAGGGAGGCGCTCTTTTCCTTTTCTAGAATAGGCCCAGTTATGTCAGCTGGAAGCAAGCCTCGCTTGCGAAGTTGGAGCAGCAAGCAAATGGTCAGTGAATTAAAAATTTAATATTCTTAAGTAGATGCCAAAGAGTGGAATCATGGGGTTTAATTTTTGAATCTTGAGAAGTCTCCATACTTTTCCACAACGGCTGAATCAACCAACAGTCCTAACAGTGAAAGAAGATTCATTTTTTTATGTCATTTCTGCCAAAAGTGCTTGTTTTCTTTCTTTCTTTTTTTTGGGGGGGGGGTGGGGGTCACACCTGGGAGTGCTCAGGGGTTACTCCTGGCTCAAGGCTCAGAAATCTCTCCTGGCAGTCTCAGGGGACCATATGGGATGCCAGGATTTGAACCACCATCCTTCTGCATGCAAAGCAAACACCTTACCTCCATGCTATCTCTGGCCCCGGTTGTTTTCATTTAAAAAAAAAATAAGCCATTATTACTAGTGTGAGGTGGTAGTTCACTGAGATTTTGATTTCTCATATACTAATTGATAATGATCACTTAATATGCCTATTGTCTATCTGTATGCCTTGAAGAGGTGACAGTTCATCTCCTCTCTTAATGGGGTAGTTTGTTAATTTGTTATTGAGCTTCGTGAGTGCTTTGCATATTTTGGAATATTATCCCTTTAGCTGACATATAGTGTGCAAATATTTTCTCTCATTTAGTAGGGTGTCTTGAATTTGGTCTTGATTCTTTTAAAGTGAAGAAACTTTTTGTTTGATGTAGTTCCGTTTGTTTTGATATGATTATTTTGTTTTGATTATGTTGTTTTGATTATGATTATTTATAGTCAGGGGATATAATGCCTCTTATCTTTTTTATCTTAGAATTACTTTGGCTATGTGACAACTTTTATAGTCGCATATATATTTTAGTAGTATTTGTTTTTGTCCTTTAAAAATGCCACTAGAGGTTTGATAGGGATTGCACGGAATCTGAATCTGAAACTTTTCTTTTCTTTTTTTTTTTTTTTTTGGTTTTTGGGTCACAGCCAGCAGCGCTCAGGGGTTACTCTTGAGCTATGCTCAGAAATCGCTCCTGGCAGGCTCAGGGGACCATATGGGATGCCGGGATTCAAACCACCGACCTTCAGCATGAAAGGCAAACGCCTTACCTCCATGCTATCTCTCCAGCCCCCCGTTTGTTTAATTTCACTTTTTTTTTTTTTACCAATGCAGTGAACTCGAGATACCTTTTACATCAGTATCATGGATAGTTTTGCATATTTTCTTCAATGTATTTTGAGGCATCATGTCTAAATTCAAGGTCTTTAATTTTGAATTGACCTTTATGTATGGTGTAAGGTAAGGACTAATGTATTTTTTGTTTTGGCTAACAAGTTTTTTTCCAATGTCATTTATTTAAAATAATTTTCAATGCATCTTATACTTAATTTCTTTGTTATTAGCTGTCAGTACAACTGAGAGATTTTTCTGGACTTTCAATTTTATACCATTATTCTGCTAATCAGCTTTTATTTGAGTATCAGGATTTTTTTTTTAACCCCCAGCAGCACTCAGAGGTTACTCCTGACTCTTAGCTCAGAAATCGATCCTGGAAGGCTCGGGAACCATTTGGGATGTTGGGATTTGAATCACCATCCTTCTACATGCAAGGCAAACACCCTACCTCCATGCTATCTCTCTGGCTCAAGTATCAGGATATTTTGATTATGATTATTTATATTCAGGGGATATAATGCCTCTTATCTTTTTATCTTAGAATTACTTTGGCTATGTGACAACTTTTATGGTCTCATATATATTTTAGTAGTATTTGTTTTTGTCCTTTAAAAATGCCACTAGAGTTTTGCTAGGGATTGCACGGAATCTGAATAATACTTTGGATAGCATGGCCATTTATCAATGTTAATTCTTCTAATCTATGAACTTAAAATACTTTTCCTTTTGTCTTCTGTTTCTTAGGCAATTAATGTTTTGGGACACAATTATTTTTGACAGGATTTGGGCCACATCTAGCAATACTCAGTTCTTACTTCCTTCTATGTTCTCAGGGATCACTTCTGTCAGACTTGTGGGAATATATGTGGTGATTTTTGGCCACACCCAGAGATGCTCAGGGGTTACTCCTGGCTTTGCACTCAGGAATTACTCCTGTCAGGTTTCAGGGACCTTATGGATACCAGGGATCAATCATGTGTCAGTCCTGTGCAAGGCAAATGTTTTTTTTACTTTTGTATAATTTATTATCACTAAAATTTTTATTATTTTAATCATTTAATTTATACTATGTTTTATTAATTATTCTTTTCTAGTCTTTATGGGTTTGTTTTGGTTTATTATTTGACCTTTTCTTGCTTTCTGGTGTAAGTTTGTGGACTTTCCTCATAATTTTGCTTTTGCTGTTCTCCATAGGTTTTAATAGCTTTGTCTTCTTTTTGTTATCATTCTTTTCTATTTCCAGAAATAATTTTATTTCTACTTTAATTTTCTCATTGATCCAATGATTGTTCAGATGGTGGGTTTTGTTTTTGTTTTTAGTCTTTAAATATTTAACTTTTCCTATTATTTGTTTGTTTTGGATAGTTTCTATTTTCACCGTTTGTGGTCTGAAAGAAATTTGATATAATTTCTATTTTCATTACTTATGGACACTGGTTTTTGTTTCCAAGCATGGGTATATTCCAAAAATTGTTCCATACACTGGAGAAAATATGCATTTTGCTTTAATTTGCAGGGGAGGTATACATAGAGAGCCAAATACTAATCCAGGCACTTTCAATTCCACATGTAGGACTACTGTTTTCCTTATTGATTTTCTGTCCGCTTATCTTTCAGCGATTAGAATGGGGTGTTAAAGTCTTATACAGCTATTACGTTGCTGTCAGTGATTCTTTTCAGGTCTATTAGCAGTTGCTATAAGAATTTGGCTACATCTTCTTTTAATTCATATGTTAGTAAGATGTAATTATCAAAAAATAAATGTATAATATTTATCCCTATCTCTTTTAACTGTTTATATTTTGAACTCTATTTTGTCTGATACATGTATTAGATAAAACTTATTCTGTGGGGTTCGTTTATAGTTCTGGTTTTGATCAGTTTCTTTTGTGAGGTCTGGGTGTGCTCTCAAATTTCTCCATTTGTTCTTGCTATCTTGACTCTACTTTCTTCCTCTATGTGTATTTGCTTCTTTTATTTTGGGCCAAACCTGGTGATGCTCAAGAGTTACTCCTGGCTATGCGCTCAGAAATCGCTCCTGGCAGGCTTGGGAGACCATATGGGATGCCGAGATTCGAACCACCATCCTACCTCCATGCTATCTCTCCGGTCCCCCTCTATGTGTATTTGGACTGTGTGGGGATCAATGCCTTGAACCTTCTGTTTCCCATTGTTCCTTATATTAGTTCCAATATATCAGCTATATATCAGTCCACAGGCTAGGAAATACATGAAATTGACTCACAAATTTTTGAGAGAAATTATGATACTTCTCAGATTTCTCAAGGAGAATGTATAGAATAGCACTTTGTAGTATTATTCCAGCCTCATATGTAAGTAAAATTTTTAATGCAAAATTAAAAAATGGATGTAGATATAGCTAAGCCATTACACATAAATGTACATGTGTAATTCCTTGGGTTTTATCCTTGGAACTTCCAAAGAATGAAAGAAAAAGTAAAAGAGAACCTGTTATATTTTAATACTGAATGGGTAAAGTTAAAATTTAAATTTGATATTATGTTTTATTTAAGTCTATGCTTATGTTATCCAACATATTTTCCTTTTATATTACATATCTTAAATTTTGAGTGTATTTCCTACGTAGACTACATAACCACTTGAATTAATACATTTTAAGTATTCAGTAGTTTTTGTGGGACTGGGGAGATAGTTTGAAGAGCTGAGTATGCGCTTTGCATACTGGAACCCTGGGTTTGATCCCCAAAACAGCATGGTCTCCTGAGCACCACTGACATGAACATCACACTTTTAAACCAACCACCAAAGGAAATTGTCCCATGTGCCAGTAACTACTAAACTAGACAGTAATTATCTGGAGTCAGAGAATCAGGGACATCAGAAGAAATCTTTGAAAATACTCATAATTAGGAATTTAGAGAAGGAAAAGATAAGGTTTTAAGAATTAGACAGTTACAGTACTGTGTTCATGCAGGGCATAGAGAGATTTTAGCCATTTGAGAGATTTTTAGATGCAGCTACTTATTCAGTGTCTATAAAATGCTCACAGATTTTGGCCACTGAAGATTTGGGAGGGGGAATTATTTTTATGAGAAAAACACTAGTCACAGAATGTATAGAAATGAATTTTATAATCATGCTGGAAGGACAGATGAGGTCATAAAAATGTTTAAAAATTATTAGGGAAGTGAGTCAGAGAAGAGCCTTATGTAAGTGAGGCCCGGGATGATCCCTTAGGTATGAAAAAACATTCAGATGGAATAATTGTACATGAAGTAGCATCTCAGCTACATTCTCACCACAGTATTAGCTAAAAAGTATCATAGTTTGGAGGTGCACTCCTAGCACTTCTTGGAGACAGTTGGACTACATTCAACAGTGCTAGGGGGACACAAGTAGTAATGACCATAGGCCCTTGCACATAGAAGGCATATCCTGAGCAACATTCCTGGACCCTCAAAAAGTGCCATATTTACTCACACACTTGTTCATTCAGCCACGTACTTTCTATCTCCTCCTTTAGACTGCTATCTCTACTTTCCTCCTATGGAGACATCCTCTGTTTTAGTTTTCTTGACTCAAATTGAGTCTTATCTAACTCCTTCACACTGTATTAGGGAGATCATTTTAAACCACAAGGGTCATAATTGTTGGAAGTAACTTGACAATCCAGCAAACAATTTTGAGACCAATGTGTTTGCTTGCTGTTGTCAGTCAATACAAAGAGATAATATTGACTTAGCAATAAAAAGGAACTTTTATTTTTACTGATACATGCAACAATATGGATGAGCCTTTAGAAGATATGATAAGTGAAGAAGCCAGCCACAAAAGGCTATATATGATATTAATCTATTTTTAATTATTCAGAATAGGCAACTATGTATAGAGAGAAAACAGAATCATGGTTGTGAACTTAAGGAGAAGGACAGGACTGTCATTTCTAATAGATATGAGGTATTATATTTGGTGGGACATTCATGTTCTAGAACTATATTTACATATTAGTAATACACAATTCAGTGGATATATGAAAAAGGAATTAATGGTATACTTTAAAAAGATAGATTTTTAATGAAATATGTATTATATCTAAATAAAAATGATAGTAAAAAGGAAAGATGAAGTTGGCATTTCCTTTCTTCCCTTTACTCAAATGTACACTCCATAAAAACTAGCTCTAACTTAAGGCAGCATTTGTTCACTCAACTTAGCCTGATCCTCACATTCCAACTTCCTCCTGGACACATCCTCAGGTTCTGTAATTTTAATATCAAGCCTGACTCACAATGATGAATATTACTTTGTCAATTAACAATTATATTTTAGGCTGCTGAATAAAATGCAGTCTTAAAATACTTCGTTAAGCTGCTGGAGTATATTTCAACTGATATATAAACATTTTAATATATTAATTACATTGGGGAATATGTGGTTTTTTTTTTTAACAATGAAGGTCAGGATGTCAGATACCTGGAACAATTAAGAAATAAATGTGCAATAGTGTTTGCCTAAAAAACTTGACCTGTTTTTTAAAATCTTTATTTTGATCATTAAAATTCTCTGCACACTGCTACTTCACTATCATTCCTCCCAAGAAGTTTCTCGGTCAAGAAGCAAAAATAATATTAAGAAAAAATTGTGTCTCCATTTGAAACGATTTCAAGTTGATTTTTAAAACGAAATCTTAAATTTGCCCTCTTTCCCCCACATTGTGTACTCAGTAGGAAACTTGGAGAAAGGCATAATTATGTGAAATTCATTCTTGACATGTCTCTGGAATCTTTATCCCACTACTCAGTAACCTCTATCTCAACAATAGAAAATATAATATCATGATTTTTCTACAGAAAAAAATACAACAGAGTCTGAAATGAATGACACTGAACTCCGAATAACATCAGGCATATCTGGAAGCAATAACCTAAACGGTGAACTTGTTTATAACTTGCACTAGACTCCTAATTTCGGTTTCAGTCTTCTGAGGCCTCTTGCTAAATCCCTTTCTACATTAAAAATACTAACCACACTCTACATTTATCTGAAAGACTGCAAAACAGAATAGAATAAAAATTCTGCTTGGATATCATGTCTTCACTGTACATACAGCAGCCACAGGCAATGATGGTCAGTAATGACTGAAATATGGCACTAAATACTATCCCCTCCCTGTGAATTGAATTAATTGATTTATTAGGTGCAAAATATCCAGGTGGATTTAAGCTAATTAAGAATTTGATTGCTAATTGCCAACAAGGGGGGATTAAAAAAAAAAGAGCAAGGTGAAAAAAAGGGATAGATAATGCTTGTAGCACATGCAAAGTGCAAGCTGCCTCTAGAACAGAAAGCCATGATGTGGGAAAGCGGAGGTGGTAGTTGTGGTATTTGAAAGAAAATAAAACAGCACTTATTTTCTACCACTCATGAATGTGTCTTAGTGTCATCTCATTTTAGTAGATAACCAGAGGAAAACCAAATATACACACAAAAAGAAAGCATAAAGTTAAGCTCAAACAGAAAGACATAAGAACTTTCAGGTTCAAATAAACCAGGTAATCTTTCTTATAGAAAGGATGAAATGGATTGATATAATATTTAATTATGTATTTCTATACTTATTCACTTATTCATCCTTTATATTATCTACCCATTTATCAAACCTTTCAAAGTTTCCTCAATATTTTATGTATGCCTTTTGTACCCTTCTTCTTTACTTAATACTGTATTTTAAAAATAAAATTCATTCAATACATACGTGTATTCACATAAAATTTTCTAGATATTTATTTAGCACTTATGGGTGTTATATAATGTGCTAAGCTAATAACCTTTAGTCCTAGCAAAACACTCCTGATTAAGAAACTGAGGTTTAGTAGTTTGCCCAAGACTATGGAACTGGTAAGTGGTAGAACGGGAATCCTACTCAGGCAGTTTATCTGCAGGACTCTCATGCTTAGTTATTTCCCTGCACTGCTTTTCAATAAATCTTTTTAATTGGCTATATCATATGTCAGTGTTTTGACAGGCAATCATTCATGTCATTACTCCTCTAATTTTGGACATCTAGGGCTTGTTTCTCCTGCTCCTGCTTCTCCTCCCTTTCCTGTCCCTTCTTTTCCTTTCCGTTAAATAAATATTTCTGTAGTGAAAATGGTCATATTATCAATTTATCCATGTCTCTGATTATTTCTTGGCCCATTTACATATCTCTTTGGGGAAAATGTTGATTTAGATAATCTGTCTATTTAAAATTTTTCTTTACATATTTAATTATGAGGTCTTACATGATTGCAAATAATTTTAATGATTTATGGGTATCTATTCACTTGTTTGTTTTATGTTTTTGATTTGTTTAGAGGTCACACTTGGTGCTCAGAGTTTATTCTTGTCTCTGTACTCATGGTGGAGTCAGACCATCTGGGATGGCCAGATTGTTTCTGGGTCAGCCACAGGCAAAAGGAGGTGTCCTACTCACTATACTATCTTCATGAACTTTCTAGGAACTTATTTTTGATAGTTTCTTTCTGAAGTACATGTAAGGATTTTAGAATTTTTATCTTTTTGATCCATTTTGAGCTGATATTCTGCAATACCTCACCTTTTATGTATATGTGTTTAGTTGTCTCTGTATCATTTACTGAAGATTTACCTTTCCTTGTTGAATTGTTTAATAGAAGTTGCTTATAAGCTCAAAAATTAATTAATTTTGACTTTTCATTGTGTCCTATTGATTTATATGTTCATTTTTATATCAAACTACACTATCTGTATTAATTTTGCTTTGTAGTATTTTCTAAAATTAGAAGGATGTGTGACTCTTTCAATGACTTCTTTTTTTGGAGTTTGGGTTTTTAGATACATTCAGCAGGACTCAGGGTTGATGGACCATATGTGGACCAAAGATTGAATCTGGGTTGGCTGAATTAAAATAAGAATCGTGTACACTGACCAACTTTCCTTTATTTTTAAAGATCGTAGCTATTCTTATTCCTCAAATTTACAAAAGACATACATATAATATTCAGACATTACATATGACATACATATAACAATTGTCAATTGTTACACAAGTGTTATACATATTATTCAATGTAATGTACCACAGAGATTATTAAAATATGTAAATTAATTTGGTGAATATTGCCATTTTAAAAATATTAAGAATCCTGATGAATATGAATTTTATTTAGGTGATTAGCTTTAATTTTAAAAGATTTTCAATCATTTTTAGAATCAGTTTTGTAATTGTATTTATTTGTAATAAATAATTAAATTTATTTCTAAAACATTTCATTAATTTTTCTGTATTGTTTTGAGGATATATCTGGAAGTTCTTTTTTGAGGGTCACATCCACTGTTTGGGAGACCATTTTGGAGTGCTGGGGATTGAACCTAGGTCAGCTGCATGCAAGGCAAATACCTTATCCATTGTACTTTCTCTCTGGTCCTACACCTGAAAGTTATTGGGGGTTACTCCTTGCTCAGTGCTTGGAAGTCACTTTCAGCAGTGGTAGGAGAACATGCAGTATTTTACACCAAACCCAGATCTCCAATAGCAAGGTAATTTGAGCATCTTTCTAGGCTCTAAGTATTTTAATCTCTCCAAAGATAATATAAATGGAATTATTTTCTTAATTTCATTTTTGAGTTGTTAATTGTAGTTTGTATATACATGCAATTAAATTCTGTATGTTGCTATACATAGTAAACTTGCTTAATTTAACCATTTTATTAATTCTAACAATTTATTTTAGATTACTGTGGACTTTCTACATATTAGTTTATTTCATGTTAATAGAGAGTTTTAATTCTTCCTTACTAGTCTGCATATTTTTAAATTCATTTTCTTAAAGAGTTACCCTGGAGAGAAGGTACACTAAAATATTTTGCTGAATAAAAGAGACAGTGACAAAAGTTGATATTTCGTTCTCGGTCTTAAGGAGTAAAGTAGCCTGCCTATAACTAACATTAAGTGTAAGTAAATAGCTGCCCTTTGTTTTGCTTATAGTTATTTTTTCTTTCTTGAGAATAAAAGTTTCTTTCTCATCCTAGTTTATTGTTTTGTTTTGGGGCCATACACAGCTGTACTTTGAGATATTTTTCTGCTAGGTGGTTGGGGGATCATGGAGTGTCAGGGATTGATCCAGACTTCTGCCAAGCAAAGCTTATGCTACAACTTGTTGAGCTATCTTTCCAGCATTCTTTTATCTTAGATTGTTGAATGTTTCTAGTAATTTATCATGCAGTATTTGAAGTTTGAGGCAAAAGTAGAATCAAGATCTTCCTCTCTTCCCAAAAAGGACTATTAGATGGGGACATGGAGATAACTAAAAGAACTGCAGTGTTTGCCCTGCATGCAGAAACCCTCAATTTCATCTTAGCATTACATAGCCCCCCAGCAGTACTGATCATAGCCCTATTAATGCCTATCACTGCTGGCTGAAGTAGTGTCTCTGGCCAGACTCTAGCAGTGAAACTTCAGGCCCCCACATTTATTGCAGACCAGGCATGCACTCAGAAGTTTTTTCTTTTTTAAAGAAAGAAAGAAATATTATTATATTGAAAATTATTATTATTGAAAGCATGTTTCTCAAAAATGGTTACTTCTTTGGCTGTTTGGTAAAAAAATATGATAACAGACATTTTGCTATTTGGCACAGACCCTAACATAGATGATTTGGGGGAAATATAAGGACTAGGTATGTGATGAAACATTTAACTATAGTACAGCTATATTTAACAGTTATAATTATGATATAGAATAATTGGTAAGCAGGTCAAATAGTTGTAGAAGGTTGCTAACAATGTGTTATAATAGTGTAACAATGCTTAATTACAAATGCACTGTGATTCTGATAATGAAAAATTATTGCAAAAAAGTGATCATATCTTTTGAAATCATGGGGCTGGGGACCAGAGAGATAGCATGGAGGTAAGGCATTTGCCTTTCATGCAGAAGGTCAGTGGTTTGAATCTTGGCATCCTATATGGTCCCCTTAGCCTGCTGTGAGCGATTTCTGAGTGCAGAGCCAGGAGTAACCCCTGAATGTCACCGGGTGTGGCCCCCAAACAAAACAAAACAAAAAATCAATGTCACTCATTTTTTATTATTTTATTTATTTATTTTTGGCTCACCCAGTGATACAGAGAGGTTACTTTTGGTTCTGCATTCTGGAGTTACTTGCTGGAGATGTGCAGGGGACCATATGGAATACCAGGAATCCAACCCAGGTTGGCTGCATGCAAGCAAATGCCCTTCCCGCTATCGCTCCAGTCCCATCGTTTTTCATTGTTTTACATTAATGGCAAAATTGTTGTAAGGCCAATTAACTATTGGTGAAAATGCCTATGGCAAAGAACCTGCAGTGAATCTACTGCCATGTAACCTTAGGTTCATTTTCTTTATTATGTACGTTCTGCCCGGAGGGAGGCTCCTCCTTTTCACTGAAAGTCCATTGCCCAATGTCCACTTAAGCACAAGATTCATTTTATATCTGCAAGAATCAGCTCAATGTTTTCCTTCTTTGCTCCTTGTTTCTTATAGTACTAGGGAAAACAGCTCATGATAATATCAGGCATATTCCATCCAGGTCGATCCCTGTTTAGACAACCAGTTAAACATATTATTTAATCATTCTGGCTGCAGAAGCTTATATTACTTAAAATTGCATTCCAGGCACTAGTCATTGTGAGTCTTACTTCATTACATTTGAGTATCTTATTTTCCCTCTTCTCTTTTATTACCTTTCACTTTGGTAGTTGTTTATAGCTCGCTGGTTTCCCTTGTTTATTTAAGAGTTCACTGGGTTGGTATCTGATCTTATCTTTAGTGTCGCCACCTTCTCACTTCTGTGAGTTGATTTAATAGAATCTATGTGACATTATTTCCAACTCTCTTTTGAATAATTTCTTATTTTACTTAGCGCAAGATACTGCAATGAATTATACACAAAACCTTGCGAATTCCAGTGGTAGAAAAGGTTAAATTCTTGGTTTGTATTTTTTTCTCATTCCTCATCTCTCCTACTTTATTTCTGTGAGTGTTTATATATCTTAAAGTTTTCTAGGTTTGATAGGTATTTATGAAAAAGTAAAGATTTCTCCTTTAAATATTACTAATTGCCCAATTTAGATGCTATAATATAGCATCAAACTCAATTTACCTGTGGGCAGCAGGAGGCAAAGTCGGGGTGATCCTTGAGTGCAAAGTCAGTAGTAAGCCTTGAACATTGGGGAGTGTGACCCAAACAACTAAAACAAAACAAAAAGATTCCTCTAGGGCAGGGCCACAAAATGTACGGAGGGCCTTTTGCGGCCCGTGGGCTGCAAGTTTGAGACCCCTGCAAGTTTCTTTCTTTTTGAGAGTAACTATTTGTGAAACTCATAGGTTTTTTTTTTTTAATACATATAAAGAGATAACTGAGGCATATGGCCTGAATCATTATGTCACACAAAGGTCCCAAGTATTTTATAGACATGCCTAGAATACATATACGTCCATTCTCTTAGATGAGTTGTTTTGGTTGGAAGTAAGAGAAACAAACTGTTTAAGTAGTAAAAGGAGTTTATTGGAAAGATGTGGGAGTATCTTAAAGTACTAAAAGACAGCTGGCCTGTGCAGGGATTAAATATGGACTCTTGAGAGTCACCAGGCATTCACCCAGGCCTGCTGCCAACCCATTTTTGCTTTGCTTTCCCTGGCATCTCAGGTCAGCTACCTCTGGTTTCTGGAAAATATGATAGTAGAGGGAGGAGGTTGGAGGTCTTTAGGGAGTAGTACAATGGGTACACTGGTGATGGTATGATTTTGAAATTATGCTCACAAGAAACCATTATTAATAGTACTGTAAACAAAAAAATTAAAATTTTAAAAAGAAATGGTTCACTCCAAAGTTCATGCATTTGCTTCCTCTTATCCCTATATGCAGATATCTGTGGAAAATAATTACATTGCCTTAATTCGGATCAAGTATTCAACTTGGTCCAGCCATCTGTAACAGTAGCCCACAGCCCTTTATTGGTTTGGATAAAAGGAGTACATCTCAGTAAGAAGGGGTCACATATACCCTTTCCAGCTTGTTCAGTTTGCCTTATAGGTGAAAATTATTGAATTACAGAAAGTAGCCATTCAACAGACAAGTTGTATCTGGTCTCCTTCAGAAATGTGTTTAAGGTCGAGGCTTTATCAGTATGATGATATTTGTTCTCTTAATTGCTCTTCATCTACCATGTTCACACTTCTCTAGATAGCCTCTTGGGTTTATCCTTTCATTCATTTATATTCCCTTTGCTGATATAAGGGAAATCATAAATCATCTGCAAAATTTTCTGATCCATTCATTCCTAGATAGAGGTAAGTAGAACAAATGGAACTGCCCTAGTGAGATTCAGTTTCATGCTCTTCAAAGTTGATGTGGGTATTATTTCTCCATAAATGTTCTTAATGTTCTCAATAATGCCAGCTGTTGTGATTTTCATACTAACATGATCTTTAGTGAATTGCACTCTCTGACTTGTTATAGCACATCTGTGTGACAATAGGAAAATTTTCATAACCATAAAATTAAGTTTGAGTTTTGAGATAGTGTTTCTGAAGGTATGTTGATTTAGAATTTGGTGATAGTAACAACTATGTATGTCTCCATGTAATAAGTTGCAAGAATGTTTTTGTTGTTTGTTTTGTTTTGGGATCACATACAGTGACACTCAGGGGTTACTCTTGGTTATGCGCTTAGAAATTGCTCCTGGCTTGGGGGACCATATGGGACTCTGGGGCGGGGGCGGGGGGGTGGGTAAGGCAGATGCTTTACTGCTGTGCCACCGCTTCGACCTGGAAAATGTTTTTTATATTCACTTACTTATTGAACTTTTATTTATTGTAAACATAAAATGTATATAGCAATAAATGAGCTATGACTAAATGGAGAACTCTATAGGCTTCTTGCAAATAAAAAATACTAAGAATTTGGAAGAGATGGCTGGCAATATATCGCTTGAGTTCTATGGGTTTGATTCCTGGATTTGATTTCTGGTACTTTCTGTAAGTAAATTTGGAAGATATAAACTATATCATGTAGCTGAAGACTTTCTAAGAGGAGAAAAACTAAGAGGGGTTATATAATTAATAAAGTAAATCTATTTGAGAATTATATATCTATATAATATATATGACTATTTTTTTAAAATTTTGGGGCCATGCCTGGCTCTGCGCTCAGAAAGCGCTCCTGGCAAGCTCCGGGACAATGTGGGATGCCAAGAATTGAACCTGGGTTGGCTGCTTACCAGACAAATGCCCAATCGCTATGCAATTGCTCCAGCCCCTATATAATTAATTTTTTTTTTTTTTTGGTTTTTGGGCCACACCCGGTGGTGCTCAGGGGTTACTCCTGGCTGTCTGCTCAGAAATAGCTCCTGGCAGGCACGGGGGACCATATGAGACACCAGGATTCGAACCAACCACCTTTGGTCCTGGATCAGCTGCTTGCAAGGCAAACACCGCTGTGCTATCTCTCCGGGCCCTATATAATTAATTTTTAAAATGAGGGCTACCTCCAGTGATGTGTGGGGTCTCTCGTTTATGCAGTACTGCTCAGAATCTGCAGTGGATGGGAACCACCAGGACCAAACCTTGGTGGTGCTTCGTGGCCATGTAATACCAGGAATCAAACTCAGGGCCTTGCACTTGCTGGGCTTGTGCTCACCTACTTGAATTATCTCCCCATTTCTTAGAGCAAAATATTTAAATTATTTCAGTAAATGTAATTTTACTTTCCAATTTTCTCATGCTTAAGTTATTGCTCCATAAAAGTCTTATTTAGTACTTTTAGCACTAATTGTTTTTTTTTATTTTATTCAAACTTAAATTATTTTAGTGGTTATGTATTCATGGTAGTAAGGTGGGCAACAGACTTTCCCTTGTTATCTGCAAAGCTTAAAGTAAGAGTAACAATGGAGACTCACATCATATGCATATTTTATAAAACATCATAAGAATTAAAATAATTAAGTTAACATTTACTTAACACACATTTTATAGAAAATGTATTTAAATTCTGCCAAAATCTTTATTAAAATAAGACTATTTTCCATCATAGTTTTCAGTGCCTAACTCAGTAACAGTGTTCTCAGTCCCACACTTCATACATGTTATAGCTAATATTAGTATACAAATGAAAGAATAATATAATTATTTAATTTTATATGACTCTTTAACTGCCATGTGCAACTACTGTAAATACTATGAGCTAAATTTGTGGTTATTTCTGACACCATGAAATGTAACTCAAAGGAAAGGCAATGTTGAAATGCTTGGCACTAAAGGGAAATGATGCTTTCTTATGCAACAGTCTGTTAAATTCATGTTGTCTCAAAGTGTTTGACAATTCAATTATTCTGCCTTCCTCTAGAACATTTTTATTTCTCAAATATTTCTTGTATTTTACAGCAGTTCTCTATAATCAGTAATGGAACAACTCTCAAAACTTTATGGTATTTGAGTAGAGTCATATTTTGTTTCTTAAAGATGTGGACAATTATATCCCTGGACCTGAATGGCATTAATTCCAAAGGGACTGGGGCAGACATTTACAGTTTCAGCATGGGAAACCTCAGTATTGACATCTAAATCATCAGTTTTTAATGCATATCCCAGTTCTTGAATATATTTTTGTGTCTTAGAAGATGGTCATTCTCCTTGTTCAAGTCTCAGGGTGACCTTGACAGTAGATAGAGTACAAAAGAGGAGTCCGGGGCCTCTTGCATATTTCCCACTAGATCCTAAGCTCAGTAAATTTCTTCATGTATGAGCCTCTGCTTTATCCCTAGCTTAAAAGAGTATCAAGCACATAGCAGATCTCCAAAAATCATTTGTTAAAAAAGTGGATTTCTGTATGAATGATTAATGAAGTGGGAATGAATAATACTTGACCATTCCCAAAACTAACTGAAGGCTCAGTAGTAGCCATTAAGCCTGCAACATTTTTTGATATCATTAGCCTTACTGCACTTTTCAAAGTGGCAGTTATTAAAAGTGTGTCCTCTAAGAAATTCTCTTGTTCATATTAAGGCCAAAAGAAAAAGAGAGAGAGAGAGAGAGAGAGAATCATTTGAGCACTTGAGTTCAACTCATTTCATAAAAGTGAAAATTTCTTGACACCTTAACACTTTCTTAGGCATAACTGGAAACCGTAGTCGTGTTACTTTGACATATGCCAACATGTTTAGTGATGCTGGTAGTGTGCTGCAAGAGCCTCAGAAATGTCTGTCTGAAAGGTGCCATATAAGTACACTGTGCGCTGCATATGTGAGTAAGGAGCTGCTTGGTTGTTTCCCTACAGGGACAAGTGTATTGTTTTTAATTGTCTATTTTAATAGGCTTGAATAAAATACTCTTCTGTTTTATTTGATTTGCATCCCCTGGTGGGATTTCTTCCTGCCTTCTTTTTATTGCTGTGACAGTTTCCTATTTAGACTTTAAGTTCTTTCGACAGCAACTCTATTATCAGTGGCAGTGACTGTTTCTTCATCTACTAATGTTCACTCCTCATGGTGGTCCCTGACCTAAGCGATCATTTATAAGAAATGCTTGAGTTTGGGGAGTCTGAGATGAATAAAAGAACTTCCACGAACTGGCAAACAAATATGAACAAGGTCAAGCACAAATTTGATACAGTCAGCTCAATAAATTAAGATTGATTTTTTTTTTTCATTTTGGGCCTCACCTGGTGGTGATCAGGGTTACTCCTGGCTCTGTGCTCATAAATTACTCTGGTAAGCTCAGGGGACCATATGGGATGATGGGAATCAAACTCACATTGGCCACATCAAGGCAAACACCTTAACTACTGTGTTATAACCCTGGCCCAAAAATGATATTTCTTTCAAATATTCCTAGCAGTGATCATAGACATCCAGTATTAACCCTAGGTTAGCCACAACCAATATCCATAATTCAGTACATAGATATTTTACTAAATATCATGAACATGTTAGAATGACTTTCTGACTAAATCATTGTTTCCCAGGAGAATTATTTGGATGTTATAGTTTTATGCATTGAAATATGATGAGAACTAAGAGGCAGGAGAAATAGGTTTATGTAGCAACTCTGCCACAATTAGATCCTACTAACTCCACAATATAAATGTGACCTTTGTTGAATTATATAGTTTCTTTTTTAAAAAACATAAGTAAGAATAAGACCTCTACCTGATTTTAGTTATATAGTTGCTGACAAAATTTCTTGGTTCCATCTATATGCTACACTGTATTTTATAGCAGGTCTTGCCTTCTGATTTGTTTCTACTTATATATTTGAAAATATTTATGCTCCTTAGTTTAAAGTTTGATGTGACTCCATTAGAACGTAGCCTCTGTAACTTCGTGTACATAAACCTACTACTTTATTTTTTTTATCATTAGAACCTGGCTAAGAAATAGGTAAATATTTTTTTAATTTCACACAAGTACTCAGAGGCTGTTCTTGTCTTGGTGCTTAGGGGCCTCTGTTAGTATTGCTCTGGGAGCTATGGAGTGCTGATGATAAAATTTAGGTTTCCCACAGAAAATCATGTGCTTGAATTCAAGGAGCTAACTTCAATTGAGTCAAGATGAAAAGAAAAATCTTTTTTTCTTTTTACCACTCAGACTGCATCCTTTCCCTCTACCCTCTCCAGAGGAAAGGGAGAACGATCATCAATGGCCAAAGGCAGTCGCAGCAGCAACACCTAGAGCTGGCTTCATGCTCAGGAGAGGATGCTTTGGCTCCTCCTCCTCCTCCTCCTCCTCCTCCTCCTCCTCCTCCTCCTCCTCCTCCTCCTCCTGGTTTTGGGTGCTCTACATGATCAGAGAAACTACTCTAATCACTTGCTATAGAAATGATCCCTAAAAGTATAGTCTTGAAAAGAAAAATTTTATAAAATTCTCTTGTGGATGAATTCCATTTCCTGCATACTTACTATCCAGCTATATTTTACTATTCACACAAGAAGACCCTGTCTTAGAAAGACAAAATCAGGAAATCCTAAACAAATTGTCTTTGAGAGTGACTCCTATCTTCTATACTCCCACTTACAGACTTCTCTCCAGTGCTTCAGCCTTCAAGTTGCTTTCCCTTAAAGACAGTTGCCTCTACCCCAGAACTCAGACCTGGAATGATACAGTGATACAAGATATGGTATAAGTTATACAAGATGCACCATTGATTCAAGATGTCCCAAATAAATAGAATTGCATCTAGTAAGACTATTTAAAGTTCTTTGAGGAAGTAACTGTTCATTACTTCTCCCCATTTTTTTCATGGGGTTAGATGTTTTTTCCTTGTTAAGTTCTGTCAGTACCTTGTATATTTTCTATATTAGCCTCTTATCCGATGGTATTGGGTGAATAGTCTCTCCCATTCTGTGGGTGGCCTTTGTGTTCTAGTCACTCTTTTCTTTGAGGTACAGAAGCTTCTAACTTAATCTAGTCTCATAGGTTTATCTCTGCTTCCACTTGTTTGGAGAGTTCTGTTTCCTCCTTGAAGATGCCTTTAGTCTCAATGTCATGGAGTATTTTACCTATGTATTTTTCTATATACCTTATGGTTTCAGGCCTGATATTAAGGTCTTTAATCTATTTGGATTTGACTGTTGTGCATGGTGTTAGCTGAGTATCTGAGTTTACTATTTTGCAAATGGATAACCAGTTGTGTCAACACTACTTCTAAACAAATGGCCAAAAGACACATGAAAAAATGCTCCATATCACTAATCATCAGGGAGATGCAAATCAAAACAGTGATGAGGTACCATTTCACGCTTCAGAGACTGGCACACATTATAAAGAACAAGAACAATAAGTGTTGGCAGGGATGTGGAGAGAAAGGAACTCTCATTCTCTGTTGGTGGGAAAGCCATCTAGTCCAGCCTTTATGGAAAACAATATGGAGATTCCTCAAAAACCTGGAAATTGAGCTCTCATATAATCCAGTTATACCACTCCTATGGATATACCATAGGAACACAAAAATACAATTTAAAAATCTCTTTCTCACACCTATAATCATTGCAGTGCTATTTACAATAGCCAGACTCTGGAAACAACCAAGATGCCCTTCAACAGATGAATGGCTAAAGAAACTTGGTACATATACACAGTGGAATATTATGCAGCCATCGGGAAAGATGAAGTCATGAAATTTTCTTATACGTGGATATACATGAAATCTATTATATTGAGTGAAATAAGTCAAAGGGAGAGGGATAGATACAGAAGAGTCTCATTCATCTATGGGTTTTTAAGAAAAATAAAAAACATTATTGTAATAATGCCCAGAGACAATAGAGATGAGGGCCAGAAGGACCGGCTCACAATATGAAGCTCACCACAGAGTGGTGTGTGCAATTAGAGAAACAACTACACTAACAACTATCATGACAATGACTGAGAGAAGTAAGATGCCTGTTTCAAATATAGGCAGGGGGTTGGGAAGGAGGGAGGAGAGGCATTGGTGGTGGGAATGTTTCACTGGTGAAGGGGGATGTTCTGTTTATGACTGAAACCCAACTACAATCATGCCTGTAATTATAGGCTTAAATAAAGATTTTATAAAAAACAGAAATAGTTTTTTCTACTCTTCTCTCTCCTCTCTCTCTCTCTCTCTCTCTCTCTCTCTCTCTCCTCTCTCTCTCTCTCTCTCTCTCTCTCTCTCTCTCTCTCTCTCTCTCTCTCTCTCTCTCTGTTTACTCTTGGCTACTTGCTTCAAGGAGGAAAAGTCACTGTGGCTGCTATCCAATTTACTGGAACTCTTAAGAAAAAGACATGTTGCATTGTTACTGGGTTACCAGACCTTGAGAAGAGTAAACCTAAGCTTTAGCTATCCTTTCTGTGGGACATTGGCTTGAGAAGAAAACAACACAGAGGAAAATAGAACAGTAGAGGTGGAGAGTGATCATTCCTGATAATATATTTTTTTGCCATGCATAACAGTGCTCAGTGGATCGTATACAGTTTTTTTTTTTTTTTTTTGGTTTTTGGGCCACACCCTGTGACGCTCAGGGGTTACTCCTGGCTATGTGCTCAGAAGTTGCTCCTGGCTTCTTGGGGGACCATATGGGACGCCGGGGGATCGAACCGCGGTCCGTCCTAGGCTAGCGCAGGCAAGGCAGGCACCTTACCTCCAGCGCCACCGCCCGGCCCCTCGTATACAGTTTTGAGAATCAAACCAGGTTCACTGTCTTCAAAGCAAGTGCCTAACTTCCTGTATTTTATCTTGGGCCCTAATCTAAGTATTAAAATAATTTTTTCTCAGAAATCAGTCAAAAGCCTACTTGACTATGGATATTGGCACAGGTTTATCCTGTCCAAGATTACTAATTAAGTCATTGAATCTCTATTATTATCTGCTGGCTTATCTGTACTCACCTATTTTCTCAGCACCGCACCCTTAATTCTAATGAACTACAAAATGTTTTCCTCTTGTACCGCTATTTCATGAAACTATGATTTGTATTACTGTTTCCTTAAATGATATATGTTTTTCTTCCCTTCCCTCCTTTTTATTTCATTCTCTTTCATTTCCTTTCTTGTTCTTCCCTTCCCTACTCTTCCCATCCCTTCCCTGTCCTTCCCTTCCCTTCCCTTCCCTTCCCTTCCCTTCCCTTCCCTGTTCTCACCTTCTCTGTCCCTCTCTTCCTTGCCCTTCTCTTCTTTTTTCTTCCTTTACCCCCATTTCCTTCCCTTCCCTTCCCTTTCTCTTCCCTGTCCTCCCTTCCCTTCCCTGTTCTCCCCTTCCTCTTCCCTTCCCTTCCTCACCCTGCCCTGGTCTGCTCTGCCCTCCGCTGCCCTTTGCCAGGGCTGCGAATTGTACCTGGGGTTCCTGCATGCAAGCCATGTGCTCCAGTTATTAAAGATCTCTCCCTTGTACAGTTTTCTTACTCTTGTCAAATTGGTATTATCATTTTCATCCTTTCATATTATTTAAATGATACCTCTTTATATATTTTTTTATTTAAACACCTTGATTTCATACATGATTGTGTTTGGGTTTTAGTCATGTAAAGAACACCACCCATTACTAGTGCAACATTCCCATCACCAATGTCCTAAATCTCCCTCCTCCCCACCCAACCCCTACCTGTACTCTAGACAGGCTTTCTATTTCCCTCATACATTCTCATATTAGGATAGTTCAAAATGTAGCTATTTCTCTAACTAAACTCATCACTCTTTGTGGTGAGCTTCATGAGGTGAGCTTCAGCTCTTTTCTCTTTTGTGTCTGAAAATAATTATTACAAGAATGTCTTTCATTTTTCTTAAAACCCATAGATGAGTGAGACCATTCTGTGTTTTTCTCTCTCTCTCTCTCTGACCTATTTCACTCAGCATAATAGATTCCATGTACATCCATGTATAGGAAAATTTCATGACTTCATCTCTCCTGACAGCTGCATAATATTCCATTGTGTATATGTACCATGTTTCTTTAGTCATTTGTCTGTTGAAGGGCATCTTGGTTGTTTCCAGAGACTTGCTATGGTAAATAGTGCTGCAATGAATATAGGTGTAAGGAAGGGGTTTTTGTATTGTATTTTTGTGTTCCTAGGGTATATTCCTAGGAGTGGTATAGCTGGATTGTATGGGAGCTCGATTTCCAGTTTTTGGAGGAATCTCCATATCACTTTCCATAAAGGTTGAAATAGATGGCATTCCCACCAGCAGTGGATATGAGTTCTTATCTCTCCACATCCCCAATGATACCTCTTTTTAAGAACACTTTCTGCCACCTTACCACCCATCATCTGTCATCCATACTGAAGGAATCAACTCTTTAATCTCTGCTCCTTAGATTTTGTATAAGTTGCTTTCAAGCACATACACTATTTTATAATTTACACTTTTTCTTCATACAAAGCACATGCCCCATTCCTCTTTGTTTTGCTTTTGAGTATGGATTTTTTTTGTTTTAGTTTTGTTTTAGGGTCACACCTGTAGTGTTCAAGAATTACTTTTGGCTCTGTATTCAGGGATCATTCCTGATGACAAACTATGAGGTCCCAGGTTCCATTTTCTGGTTGGCTGCATGTAGAGCAAGTGACTTGTCTAATGCACTATCTCTATAACCACAAGTTTTGTTGTTGTTGTTCTTACTCCTTTTTGGATTCCAACGGTTCTATTCAGTATAAAACCTACATTTTGTCTTGAATTATATTTTTTGGAAGCAATAAAATGATAAATTCTTTAAAGAAAGAAGTGTAGCTGATTCATACTTGTACTCTCCTTCACTTCATTCAAAGATTTTCAGAATAAATAAAGAGCAGTCCTCAAACTCAGGCAGGTGAACGTGTGATTAAAAGAAGTAGATTCACTTTTTACAAATATAGTAACTACCAGGGCTTACCTGTTGTCAATCCAGCTACTTGCTTCAATAAACATACTCCTTTTAATTCCATCTGTTCTCTTATGCTCTTTTCATCAATTTTTCATACTCTTTCAAGTTGTCCATAGAAAGATTTTAAAAAATGTTCCCCATGGTGACAAATTCCATCTTTATTCCTGGACTTTTTTTTTTTTTTTATAGCTGCTTCTGGTTCCTTTCACTGCTCCACAATCTTGCTTTCCTGGCCTCTGCTTTGGCTTCCTTAGCTTGAATCCCTGGTTCAGACTAGGCCTAGATGACTTGATTTCACTCACCTTACCCCCAAGTCCCCCCTCACAATGCACATCCATATGTAAGAAGTGTCCTTATGTCTGACAGTGATCCTAAAGAGCTCATTTAGGCCAGGTCTACACAGCCCTTACTGGAGTCTACCCACAACACATCTAGGATCTGTATGACCTGAAAATTCCCATCCTGAGGCCTCAGCTCCCTGAGAAGCAACATTCCAATATAGTTACTCATATGAATTGGGTTTTATGAGTAGGATGGAGGCATTGGTTTTATCTTTCACTGATGGTGTAGCAAACATGGGTTAAATATATTAAATATATTAATGCATTGTAAATATGTATGACTCCTTAGAAACCACCCATTTGCTAAGTCATATTGAGTCATACATCTGGAGGACAGCTGAAGGGGTTAATAAAAAACAGCTGTACCAACTGTATTAGAGCATACTTCCCCCTTAAAGGATAGAGGAATGAGAGAACCCAAAATTCAAAAAAGAAAACTTGCATGTAGAGAGGTGGTCCCCAGAAGCAAAGGTGATTGAATCTGGATGCCCAGAAAAATCTTAAAATAATTCAATTTATTAATTAAAGTTGGTTGTAGCTAAGTATAAAATTCTCCCTAATTCAGAATTCAATAAGAATAATACATTAATTTTTTGTTGTTACTTTTGGGCCTCACCTTGTGACGCTCAGGGGTTACTCCTGGCTATGCACTCAGAAATCACTCCTGGCTTGGGGGACCATATGCCAGGGTATCCAACCATGGTCCATCCTAGGGTAGCACATGCAAAGCAGACACCCTACTGCTTGCACCACTGCTCTGCCCCAGAATACATTCATTTTAAAGAACAATACATATACAGCTGGTGCAACAGTACAGTGATTTGCAAATGACCAGCCAGGGAATGATTCCTGGCATCAGCAGAGTGGTCCTTGACCAGAGTCAAGAGTATGGCCCCAAAACAAAAATCAAAACAAAAATCAAAAGACTCCAACAAAGAAGAACAAGATGAGAGTTAGTAGATAAAGAATGGAGAGTTGATCTTTTCTATGTAAAATAATTTCTCTTTGAGGGAGAAGGGTGTGGTAAAGTTGCAGCAGGAATACTTCGTGTGTCTGAGGCCCATGACATATACACTGGCAAAACAAAGATCATATTGTTCTATAGGTTATCTGTTAGGGTTTGTTGCTATTGTCCATTGTTTATTACCTTAGTATGCTTCTTTATATTTCACATCAAAGAGATATCATTTGCTACTCTTCCTTCTCCCTTTGACTCACTTCACTCAGTTTGACTTCTAGTTCCATCCACAACAACAGCAACAAATGGCAGGGTTTTATTTTTTATTTATTTTTTAGTGAGCATTATTCCATTACATATGATAATTCTTCATATATAAATATATAGTACTGTAATAACAGGAAATAACATACAAATAACATATTTGTAATAACAAATATCTTTATGAATTAATGTTTTAAGGCTCTTGGGGGTAAATGCCAAGTAGTGGAATTGCAGGGTTCTATGGAAGATTATTTCTAATTCTTTTTTTAGTAAATAAGTAAATAAAATTCTATGACCTTTATCCATTCCCAGTAAACATAATTTACTAATCCAAATTTTCAAGTATAAGAGATCATAGCTGGAGATAATAAAAGGGGAATTTGGAAAAGTAAATGCCAGCTCATTACCAATTATTCTATTATGAAGACAGGGATACAGGGCATTTATGTTGCAAACTATATTTCCTCCACTTCTTTTTCTTATAATAATATCTTTATTGAAGCACCATGCTTACAAACATGTTTGTAACTGAGTTTCAGCCATAAAATGTACACCCCCTTCACCAGTACAACCTTCCTGTCAACAATGTCCCCCATTTCCCTCCTCCTCCACCCCCTGCCTGGCTTCTAGACAGTCATGATATTTCTCTCACTATCATTGTCCTAATATTTGTTAATGTAGTTATTTCTCTAACTGTGCTCACTACTCTTTGTGGTAAGCTTCATATCATGGACTGGTCCTTTTGGCTCACATCTCTATTGTCTCTGGGTATTATTATCATAAGGTCTTTTATTTTTCTTAAATTCCACAGAGATGAGTGAGACTATTCTGTGTCTATCTCTCTCCCTTTGATATTTTCACTGAGCATAATAGCATCCATGTCCATCTGCATAAGGCAGATTTCATGACTTCATATTTTCTAACAGTTTTGTAGTATTCCATTGTGTGTATGTACCACAGTTTCTTTAGCCACTCATCTGTTGTCAGGCACCTGGGTTGTTTCCAGATTCTGGCTATTGTAAATAGAGCTGCAATTAACATATATACAGAGGACATTTTTATATTTTTTGTGTTCCTGGGATATATTCTGGTATTTCTGGATATGTGTGGTATTTCTGAATCATATGAAAGCTCAATTTCCATCTTTTTGAGGTATAGCCATAGTGTTTTCTAGAAAGGCTGGACTAGACAGCATTCCCACTGATAGTGAATGAGAGTTCCTTTTTCCTCACATATCTGCCAGCGCTCATTGTTCTTGTTCTTTGTGATGTGTGCCTGTCTCTGTGGCGTGAGATTATACTTCATTGTTGTTGTGATTTGCATCTCTCTGATGATTAGTGAAGAGAAGCATTTTTCATGTGCATCTTGGCCATATTTATTTCTTCTTTGAGGAAATATATGCTTATTTCTTTTCCCCATTTTTGATGGGGTTTGATTTTTTCTTGTTCATTACTGAAAGTACCTTATATATTTTAGATATTAGCCTTTTATTAAATGGATATTGGGTAAACAATTTCTCCCATTCTGTGGGTGGCCTTTGTGTCCTAGTCACTCTTGTTTTGAGGTGAAGAAGCTTCTCAGTTTAATGTAGTCCCATTTGTTTATCTCTGCTTCTACTTGTTTGTTTCCTTCTTAAAGTTGCCCCCTAGTCTCAATGTCATGGAGTGTTTTGCTGAATTTGCATTTTTGCCTGTGGCTGACCTGTTGTCCCAACACCACTTGTTGAAGGGGCTTTCCTTGCTCCATTTTTTTTTCTCCTTTATCAAAGATTAACTGATTGTATATCTGGGCAACATTCTCTGAATACTAAAGTCTTTTCCATTGATCTGGGGGTCTGTCTTTATTCCATACCATATCGGGCCCCAAGTTCCGTTCTCTTGACATTGGTGCATCTTCTTTAAGAAATAATCTGATCAGAACCGATCTGTGGTTAAACTGCCCTCCTACTCAGACTTTTAAGGAAATTTCTCTCTCTCTCTCTCTCTCTCTCTCTCTCTCTGTGTGTGTGTGTATCTGTCTCTGTCTCTCTATGTCTCTGTCTGTCTGTCTGTCTGTCTGTCTGTCTGTCTGTCTGTCTGTCTCTCTCTCTCTCTCTCTCTCTCTCTCTCTCGCCTTTTTCTCCTCTTTCTCCCTGTCCCTCAGGGAACCCAACAGGTGCTGATATTGCTCTGCAAAATTCTTTTCCATAAAAATTGCACCACACTACATTCCCACCAACAGTGTATGAGGGTTTTATCACATCCAACACTAGCAACATTCCATTATTTTTTGATATTTGCAAATCTCACTTGTTTGATATTATATGCCATTTCCATTTTGATTTGTATTTCCCTAATGAAAGTGATACGTAGTACTTTTTTTTATATACATGTTGGCCCTCTGTATATCTTGACAATTCATCTCCTTGTTCCATTTTTCTTTTTTTTTTTGGTTTGGTTGTGTTTGTAATGTACTACAGGTTAACTTTTATTTATGCATCCCGTTTTTTCAACATCTCTTTGTTGAAGAGACTTCCTTGGCCCATTTCATACACCTAAATCCTTTGTTGAAGAGTAAGTGTTCATGTATTGTTAGCTTATTTCTGAGCACTCCTGCATTGATCTGACAATCAGCCTTTATTCTAGTACCACACAATTTTGATTAAAACAGCTTTTAACATTGTTTTATTTGTTTGTTTTTGAGCCACACTCGATGGTACTCAGGGCTTACTCCTAACTTTGTATTTGGGAATACTTTTTGTCAGGGTTTGGAGACAATATGTGGCACTGGGAAATAAACCTGTTTTGCCCACATACAGGCAAACACTCTACCTACTTCACTATTCTCCTGGTTCTTATAACTATAATTTTTAGTAAATTTAAGTTTTGGAGAAATAAACCATTCATCTTCTTTTTATCCCTGGGATTTTTTGGGGGGGTATCATGGTGTTTCATATAAACTTTACCAATATGTGGTCCATAACCTTAAATAAATACCATAAAATTTTTATGGGGATTGCATTGAATCTGAATAATACTTTGGGTAGGATGGTCATTTGGACAATGTTCATCTTTCCAATGGATGAATAGGAATGCATTTCCGTTTGTTTTGTGTGTCTTCTGTTTTTCTGTTCTTTTTTAAAAAATTTATTTATAGCTTGCATTGTATAAATCTTTCACTTCCTTTGTGAAATTGACTCCCAGATACTTATTTTGAGATACTATTATAAATGGGATTAAAATTTTTTTATCTTTCTTCTACCACATTGCTGGCATATAGTTCTAATGGATTTTTGTGTATAGATATTGTAGTCTACTACCTTAATCTATACGTTAATAATTTCTAGAAGTTTTGGGTAGAGTAATTAGGATTTGTTTTTTAATTTTGTAGGGGCTAAAGAAAACATCCATATCTTGTGCCTAAACTGAGAGGAAAGGCTTTCATTTTCATTGAACTATATATTCTCCACACTTTATTTAGGAAGACTACTGCTTATACCCACAATTTTTTCTTTTTGTTATGTTTTTTTTTTTTTTTTTGCGGGGGGGTGGGGTGGGCACACCCGGTGACACTCAGGAGTTACTCCTGGCTATGTGCTCAGAAATCGCTTCTGGCTTGGGGGCCATATGGACTCTAGGAGATCGAAATGTGGTTCATCCTAGGCTAGCGCAGGCAAGGCAGACACCTTACCACTAAGTACATAGTACTGCTAGTACTATGTTTCTGTATAGTGCTCTATACAGTGCATATGTTTCTATAAATGCTCTGTCATTGAGCTATTTCCTTGATCCATTCATTGTAGCTCAGAGAAGTCAAGTCAGGGTCTTTATGTTGACATTGTACTGACTAGATCAAAGTTTATCCATTACAGGCTAGCAGGTGACCTGTAAAATCACAGGAATTGAATGGTGGAGGTGTCTTATATAATTGAAGCAAGCAACTATTTTATTTTAATAATATCTTCTTCTCCTGACCCCTTTTCACCTCAGAATTCAAAATAGAGTGCTACTAGAAACACCTATGGTTTGTGTTTGATTTTGAATAATAATTTTAACTTTCACTCTTTCCAAGATTTTCATCATCTACAAATTTAGTTATGTCTTAGGGCTTAAAAACTAGTGACAAAAGAATTTGCAGAAAATTATCCATTTTGTTATGAGAGAATGGTGCATTTGTGAAAAGAGAGTTAAGTTAGTTGGTATTGCTATAATTTTTTTAGACTTTCTGACAGTAATATATATAAATAAATAAATATATTTATATACAACATATATTAGCAGTGGTGGGTCCTGGGGAGTTGGGTGACACCCAGTGGTGCTCAGGACATATACCTGGCACTATGCTCAGGGATCACTTCTGAAGTGTTCAGGGAATCATATGCAGTATGGGGGCCAGAAAGATAGCACATGATAGGGCATTTGCCTTGCACACAGCCAATTCAGGACAGACTGTGGTTTGAATCCTGGCATTTCATATGGTTCTCTATGCCTGCCAGGAGCGATTTCTGAGCACAGAGCCAGGAGTAATTCCTGAGTGGTGCTGGGTGTGATTTTAGAGCTATGATAGAGAACTAGACTTCAAATGCAAGGAAATATAACCAAAATTTTTAAAAATTGGCAATGGTGGTAAAGGTGTAGTTTAGTGATAGAACACATGTCTTGAAAGTAAGAGACCCTTGGTTCAAACCCTGGTACCTCTCATCTCAAATTGAGTTTATCTTAAACTATAATGCTTCTTCATAATAAAAGGAACCTGCAACCTGCACCAATATAAAAGTATATAGAATGAAAAGATATTCACATATTAGACATTAGACAAAGAGTTAATATCCAGAAATAATAAAAAGAGCTCATAAAACTCAACAAACAACCTGATTGAAAATTGAGTAGAAGATATGTATAGGTATGACTTTAAAGAAGATCTTCAAATGGAAAATAGACACAAGAAAAGGTATTCATCATTAGGAAAATGTAAACATGTTCTTTAACAATATTAAGGCAATAGTGAGCTTACATCTGTGAAAATTAAAATTATTGTAAAAAAGGGGCTGGAGAGATAGCACAATGGAGGGCCGGGCGGTGGCGCTAGAGGTAAGGTGCCTGCCTTTGCCTGCGCTAGCCTCGGATGAACCGCGGTTCGATCCCCCGGCTTCCCATATGGTCCCCCAAGCCAGGAGCAACTTCTGAGCACATAGCCAGGAGTAACCCCTGAGCATTACCGGGTGTGGCCCAAAAATCAAAAAAAAAAAAAAAAAAAAAAAAAAAAGATAGCACAATGGTAGGGCATTTGCCTTGCATGCATCTGACCCATAACGGACCCGGGTTGAATTCTCTGCATCCTATACAGTACTCTGAGCATGCCAGAAATGATTTCTGAGCACAGAGTCAAGTGTACGCCCTAAGCACTGATGGGTGTGCCCCCCCCCAATTTTTTTTTAAGAGAATAGAAACAAGTGTTAAAAGGATTTGAAGAAGAGGCTGGTGAGGTGGCGCTAGAGGTAAGGTGTCTGCCTTGCAAGCGCTAGCCAAGGAAGGACCGCGGTTTGATCCCCCTGTGTCCCATATGGTTCCCCCCAAGCCAGGGGCAATTTCTGAGCACTTAGCCAGGAGTAACCCCTGAGCATCAAACAGGTGTGGCCCGAAAAACCAAAAACCAAACAAACATAAAAGGATTTGAAGAGTATTGTTTACACCATTGCTGGAAATTTTAACTGGTATAGCAGTAGCAAAAAAGTATGGGATTGTCATCTCAAAAAATTTAAATATTATATCCCATTGATATTATTATGACTCTTTGGGTATTTAAAAATTACAAAACACTAAATTAAAGAGAAACATCCATGGTTTTTTTGGGGGGATATAACCTTTGATAAATTCTCCATTTTTGTTGCAGCATTGTTTACAATAGTCAAGAACCATAAACAAACCTAAGAGCCTTTTGGTTAAAGAAAATGTGGTAACATATACAGAACAAAGTACCCAGCTGTTTAAAAAAAATGGAGCTGAGAATGTAGAGTCATGATTAATTCCTGAGTGTAGAGTCAGGAGTAATACTTTGAATCACTAGTTGTGGTCCCCAAAAGACAAACAAACATTTGCAAAAACGTGAGTAAAACTACAAGGTATAATAGTGAAATAAGTCAGTGAAGAAAGATAAACACTGATTGATCTCATTCATGTATACTATTTAAAGACAAAACCAGATGAACTAAGAAAGAAAGCATGATTCCAGTAAAGAAGAAAAGGACATGTGGTAATTGGGACAACTGTGTTAAAGAATAGAAATGTACTTCTTTTTATTGTATAGGAAGATACTGATTATTTAAATACCATGATTACAAGGCTGTTCATATAGTTTTATTTCCACGGATAAAGTTGTTCATGATTGAATTGCAGTCATACAGTACACAACAACCTTCACTTGTGCATTTCCAGAAATAGATAGCTGAGTTTGTTTTTTTACTGGGGGACCCACATCTGTGCTCAGGGTTCACTCCATTCGTTGCACTCAGGGATCACTTCAGGTGTGCTCAGGAGACCTTTGAGGTGCCAGGGATTGAACACAGGTCAATTGCATGACAAGCAAAAACCCTCCCATGATACTATGGCTCTGGCACCAGATGTTAATCTTTTGTGGGTGGGTCTCATAAGAAGTGCTCAGCACTTTCTTCTTATGATCCAGCAATACTGATCCTAGGGATATGCCCTAGGAACACAAAAACACAATATAGGGGCCAGAGAGATAGCAGAGTGGCAGGGTGTTTGCCTTGCACACAGCCAACCCAGGATAGACGGTGGTTCAAATCCCGGCATCCCATATGGTCTCCTAAGCCTGCCAGGAGCAATTTCTGAGTGTAGAACCAAGAGTAACCCCTGAGCACTGCCGGGTGTGACCCCCCTAACCCCCTCCAAAAAAACCACAATATAAAAATGCACTGCAGCACTATTTAAAATAGCCAGGTTCCCGAAAATGGATGAGTGGCAAAAGAAACTGTGGTATATCTACACAATGGAATAGTATACAGCCATTATGAAAATGAAGTCATGAAATGTGCTTATACATGGATGGACATGGAGAATAGTATGCTGAGTGAAATGAGTTAGAGGGGGAGTGATAAATACTCTTCTGTGGGATATAAGGAAAATAAAAGACAGTATAGCATGATATCCAGGGACAATTGAGATGAGGTTTAGGAGGATCGGTTCATAGAAGGAAGCTTGCCACAAAGACTAGAAGAGTGCAGTTAGAGTAGAGAAGGGTCTATTATGAAAGTGATAGTTAAAACAGTACTGAAAGAAGATAACGTGACATGCATGGCACCCCTTCATTAACAGCACTGCAAACCACAGTGTTAAAAAAGACAGAGAGAAAAGGAGAGAGAGACAGAGAGAGAGACAGAGAGAGACAGAGAGAGAGAGACAGAGAGCGAGAAAAAGAGAGAGAGAAGTAAAATGCCTACCCCTGTGGAAGGCCGGGGAAGGTGGGAGGTTGGGAAGAGGGTTTAAGGAAGGGTGAGAGGGAAACTGAGGACATTGGTAGCTGGAAATGCACACTTTGGTGAAGGTTGTTGTATACTGTATGACTGCAATTCAATCATGAACAACTTCATCTATGGAAATAAAACTATTATGAACAGCCTTGTAACCATAGTATTTAAATAATAATTAAAAAAAAAAAGAGGTGGTCAGTATCTTTGGTTCAACTGTCTAATTAGGTGTTGTAGTTCAAACTTCAACCAAGGGTTTTGGGGTGGGAGGTTATAAGAAAGCACACCTGGCCCTGCTTTAGGGGCAATAAGGTGCTGGGCTTGGAACTGGGCATGCCAGAAACTCATTCCAGTCCTGTGAGCTATCTCTTAAGCCCTGGAGTATGTTTTTTAAAGACATACACATGAAACTTATAAGTTGCTGTAATGCAATGTTTAATAAACAAACCAATCAAAGCAAGACAGCAACAAGAAAATCTATTGTCTCAGCTTCTACTCCCCAGACCAACTGAGACAGAATCAGCATTTCAGCAAAAGTACTCAGGTAATTTATATGGACTTTAAAGTCTGAGGAGCTTTATTAAAGTATACCTAGTGTAGCAGACGTCTGCTATTCCTCAACCCATGATTTCCCTCTTCTACAATAATAGTGCTGGGTATATTGGTGAGTTCTCAGCATTCTTCATACTTACCTTCCTCCCTTCCAGCTGGCTAAGACTATATTCTGGCCAAGGGGATAATTGGAAAATTGATGGGAGCTACTTCCAAGTTTTGCTTTTAAAATGGAACAGTCTTGTCTGACTAGGAGATGGAAAGAATTGTGGCAACTATCTTAGACCTGTAAGTGAGATTCACTAGTGAAGGATGTCAAGGCTACATACTAGCACAGTTCTGTCTGCCTAACTCTGGTTTGTTACCGAAGAAAAATATTTTTCTTGTTTCAGTCATTGTAAATGAGGTGTCTTTAGCTTAGCAGCTCAGTGTGTACACAGACTAGTATTAACAGAGCTAGATGAGCAAGTGAACATTCTCTCTAGAATTTAATGTTTAACTTATTAATAGTGCAGGAACAGCACTTAAATCTGTCTGCTTTTGTTGCCTACATGGAAATGGACATGAAATAATTAAAAAGGCAAACCCCTAGTGGGTACACGAAAGTAGCTCACAGAAATTAACCATGGAATGATTGTTTTTTGATTAATGGACAAAGATTATCTGATATTACCGTTCATCCAGAGGCTGTTCCTACCAAAAGCTGTGCTCATCAACAAACCTCTAAATAGTGAGATTAGTTTTTAGGTTCTTGTGGGAGCTTGGTGTTGCAGAGTATGCATTGCTGCAGAAAAGTCTATCTCTAGAATTTACTTTAGTCCAGAAATTTATAAATCACAACAAATAAACCAAACATTTTCAATTGATGCTATTATTTTTTAAAATAGGAACTTTGGGTAATGTTCATTAATCAGAGACTTCACAGTAATTCATGACTCCACTGTGTTACAAGGAAATAACAAATTCCATATGGGATTTGGAGCATTCACAGACATAAAATGGTTGAATTTTTGGAATCAGAATGACAAAATAAAAACTCATACCAAATCAGTCATATAAACATTTTAAAAATCATACATAACTGGAGATTTTATTTATGCTTAGTATAGAAACGAGAGGTAAAATGTCAGATGCAAATTCTAGATGTTAATATTTTAATTTCTCTTTGTCATGTTTGTATCTAAGAACCAAGGAGAACAGGCAGCTTTCTTTAACAATATCCCCGATAGAATGGGGCACACACAAGTCCAAGTTTTCTTGGGATATATAACTCACTTGTCTCCATTAGAAGTGCCTATGTAAGTTTTAGTCAGAGAATAGTAAAAAAAAAAAGAAATTAATAGCTGTACTTTATTTCCTGGAGACCAACTGTTCATTCAACACCCCATGAAATTTCTCAATCTCCACAAATTAAATTGACTTTCATTTCAATAATCTATTCTTTACTGTGTCACCTTCCAATTTAAGTTTCTCATTTTTGCACCAGGGATGTGGCTTAAGTGGTAGAGCATATAATTTGTATATGTGAGGTACTAGATTTGATCCCAGAAATTAAATGGCTCCACCAATCCTCCCACCCCCACCTCATCTAATTGCAAGCTTCCATCACCCAACACTGTCAGGCATGACCCCCTTCAAAAATAAAGCAAGTTGGGGCTGGAGAGATAGCATGGAGGTAAGGCGTTTGCCTTTCATGCAGGAGGTCATCGGTTTGAATCCCGGAGTCCCATATGGTCCCCCGTGCCAGGAGCAATTTCTGAGCCTGGAGCCAGGAATAACTCCCAAGCACTGCTGGGTGTGAGCCAAAAAAACAAACAAACAAACAAAAATAAAACAAAAAAAAGCAAGTTAAAATAAAATGACTCATTATTTTCCATTGTTAAGATTTCTTTAATCAGTCTTTTCTTCTAGATAAAGTGGTTTTATTGAAATTTCTGAGGACCCAATTTTTTTATTTTGGTTTTTGGGTCACATTTGGCTGTGCTCAGGGGTTACTCCTGGCTGTCTGCTCAGAAATAGCTCCTGGCAGGCACGAGGGACCATATGGGACGCCGGGATTCGAACCAACCACCTTAGCTCCTGGGTCGGCTGCCTGCAAGGCAAAGGCCGCTGTGCTATCTCTCCGGCCCCAGAGGCCCTCAATTTTAAAAATGATCTTTTTTGGGGAGGGGAGTCACACCCCGCAGCGCTCAGGGGTTACTCCTGGCTCTATGCTCAGAAATCACCCCGGCAGGCACAGGGGACCATATGGGATTTCGGGATTTGAACTACCGTCCTTCTGCATGAAAGGCAAACAAACACCTTACCTTCATGCTAACTCTCTGGCCCTAAAGATGATCTTAATTCTATTACTCCATGTCTTGGACTAAAGTAAGATTTAATAATTTATTATTCTATTAGTATTAATTTTGGAGCAATTGTATCCTATCTTTGCAATTAAGGGCTAAGACAAATAACTCCTGTATTATGTCACAGTTTATAAAATCATTGTCATAGATCTTCTTTTTTGGATCTATACAACAAGATTTTTTTTTTTGGTAGATATATAACTTGTACCTTAGTATAGATAATTTGCCCAGGACACAAAACTATGAATTTTAAGAAGATTATCTGAATCTCCAGCTTTTTTCATTATCCTTATTAATGCAATAACAATATTATCACTAATGTCATGAAATTTCTTAAACAGTGAGCTCTTCAGGGTTCCTAATGAGAATTAATGATATCAACTCATTTAATCTTTGCAAAAGCCCTTAGGATCACTTAGCAGTCAGGAAAACTTTGCCTTAATGCAGCACATAACTTAAGACACAGTAGCTTAATCAAAAGGACTTTTTTCTTATATGGAAATCCAGAAGGAGGAGACTTTTAGCACTGTTTGTTTCCTTGGTAGTGTCAGAACAAGTTCTTGATCTTCCCACTCACAATTGTATAATGACAACAGCACAGAACTTTCATGTCATCATACAACTGTATTCAAAAGCAGGAACAGAGGAAAGCATTTCCTCCTCATGGAAAGTTCCCAGCTAACCTTTCATCTATTTGGTAAACTACTTCTATCTCTAGTTTAGACTCTGTGGCTACTTTCCTTGAAATTAAGGAATGTCTGCCAATGTTCTACTCAAAACCAGGTTTGACCAGGGGACTCCTTGCATGAGAATGTGCCCAGCCAAGACTAGAACCCAGTCTATACTCCGTATGTACCGTACATCAGGTCATTGGATCAAGCTGTGCCAGTTCAGAGAATAGGCAACCAGGTTCCAGGTTACTTGTTATTTCCCATTTTCATAAATGTAGGAAGGCCCAGTATTAGCTAGGCATAGTTCTGTTATGTTAATGAAAAAGAAGGCTGTGGGCTTTTGTATTTAGTAGGCAGGCAATGAAGCTTGCCACTGGAAGTTATAAATAATCCTGTTTTAAAGATGAGGAAACCCAGGAAAGGGGAAATTGAATTATCTTTCAAGGTTACACAGCTGCTAACTCACAAAATGGAATGTGAAACTGAGTTTTGTCTAATGCTGTAGTCTACATTCCCATGACTGTAAATTGACACAGGCTCACAAGCTTAAATACTATATAAAATTGGCTCCTGAAGAAACTAGACTCCTAGCTACCATTAAAAAAAGAAAAAGAAGAAAAGAAAATGAATCAAATTACTGAAATGACTTTTTTCAGGGACTTGCAAGGTGTCATCAGTAAAATGTAGTACAAAGGCTCTTGCATAATTTGCATTTTGGTGAATGTTCTTAAAGGATTTGGGTCTCTTCTGACTTGCAAGGAGAATCTTTCTGTCAGAAGAATTAGAGATTTTTTTTAATTCCAGTTTCCAAATCTATCAACGATTTCCTTTGTGACAGTACATATTCACTTACCTCCATTTTTTTTCCTCGGGCTAATAATTTATGTCAGTTGAAGCTCAGTGTTTTATGAACCAAAGGTAAAATTATTAAATTTTATTGTTTGTGATTCCTTCCTTAAGTTATATTCCTATAATTGCAAACTTACTGCATTCCCCAACCTCAATTTTGAATTTATTATGAGCCTTCTTACTGACTTTTTAGATCTCAGAAGTAAACTTCAAATATTTACAAATCTCAATTTCATGTTTTTCCTTTCATAAATCTGTGGGCAAATTCAGTGCTGGAGACAGAGAGTAATAAATCTAGATATTTATGTATTGTGCCAGCAGGCACTGCACAAACTTTCCCGTGTAGCTTGATCAATGAGCTTCAGTCTTGACCTGTAACACTGGTTCTAGTCTAATCCTGAGGCTCATATTAACAGAATCATTATAAAACATCTGGTGACTTGTATATACAGAAACCCTTCCTTCATTCCTTCAGTCATAATTTGTAATAAGACAAGTTTAGTGGGCACATATGTTTTCCATGTTAGCCTAAGAAAGCAAGAGAATGGTATTCATACTCTGTAGGACTCCTATCTTTTAAGATAGGGATGTAGTGCTGACGTCATTTTAAAGGTCAGGACCACAGCAACAAGTGATAGGAAAAGCCACTATCTTCTAACTGAATCTTTTCATTCAAACATACTTAATATGCTTAAAAATATGAAACATAAAGTTCTAGGAATAAAAGCAAATAGAATGAATTAGACAATTTTATAATAAAGAGGACTTTACTAAACCTGCCCCCCCATGATCCAGAAATCATGAAAAAAGACTGCTAAAATTGACTACATAAAAGTTAAATATTTATACAATGTTATATAACACTTAAAACAAAGATAAAGGCAATGTCAAGCAGGAAAATTTATGCATTCTTTACTGCAAGGACTCTTTTAATATGAAAATGAATGAATATAAAAGGGCTATAAAAATTGATTAGGAATTTTACAGAAAATCAAAATGTGAAGGAAAAAGAATGAAAACTTTAACATTAATTTGTAATTCAAAATGAGAATATAAACAACATTATTTAAAAAATCTTATTAGAAAATAAAGTTATGATAACGCCCAACATAGACCTGGATGTAATCATTAGAACTTTTTATGCATTGTTGATGAGAATTTAAATTTGTATGGCTAAATTTAAGAGGTATTTTAGTAGAAATAATCATAATGTAAAATAAAATATACTATTTAGTATAAAATATACTTTTTTTTTTTTAATTTTGGGCCACACCTGGCGGTGCTCAGGGGTTACTCCTGGTTGTCTGCTCAGAAATAGCTCCTGGCAGGCATGGAGGACCATATGGGACGCTGGGATTCAAACCAACCACCTTAGGTCTGGATTGGCTGCTTGCAAGGCAAATTCCGCTGTGCTATCTCTCCAGCCCCTAAATATACTATTTTTAATAATGGAAACTCCATTACTAAAAAAATTATTTTAAGATCTGTGTACGAAATTGGTGTATATGAATTTTAGTATTTATCTGTGTTTTATATTCTTGAGACACCTTTTCTGTCTTCCAATAAGGTACTGGTTAAATAAATGATGGGATAAAACTCCAGGGGAAAGTAAGAAATTAATGTAGCTCATTAAAAAGATTATTAATATTCCAGCTTGGGGATATGGCTCCATGGTAAATTCACAACATCGACCGTGTGAAACTGTGAGTTTGACCCTCTGCACCATCCCACCTCACCAAGTATGAGGCCTACATTCACAGCAACTCCTACATACCACAACTCTTATGTGTTGTGGTACACAACACTAGCATTTTTATGTTGCTGAATGCTATAAGACAACAACAAATGGAAATTGGAGGAAAAAAAAGATGGTTAGTTTTTTATATCCAGAATTAGAAGGATTTTCTTTAATCTTTACCTGCACATCCTTTTAGTTATAAGATGGTGAAGTAAAGTGAAAGTTGTCACTCTCAATAGCCTTCCTTGTAATCTCTTTCAATCAGATGATAACATCACAAATTATACCCTAGTCAAATGTTATTCTGACAATTAAGAAAAACAAACAAACAAACAAAACATAATAAGGACTGAGTGATAGTACAGCAGGTAGGGTGCTTGTCTTGCATTCAGACAACCTTGTTTCCATCCCAGGCAACACATATACTCTGAACATTGCCAGGAATATTCCCTAAACTCAGAACTTGGTGTAAGCCCTGAGCATTGCCAGGTGTGGCCCTTAAACCAGACAAACAAAACAAAACAAAACAAAACAAAAAAACAAAAAAAAAACACTACTAAAAATAAAGGACACTTCTTAAAATAATTGAAATGTTAAAAGAATTTTTAACTGAGAACCAAGGGAAAACATAAATTCAAAAAATCCTTTTATTTGTTTGTTTGGGTTTTGGGACACATTTGTCAGTTCTCAGTTTGGGTTTTGGGCTCACATATGGCTTACTCCTGCTCTCCACTCAGGGGTTACTTCTGGTGAGGACTAGGGACACATGTGTTACCAGGATCAAACCAGGGTTGGGCATGGGCAAAACAAATTCCGTATTGCTGTTGTGTTGGTGGTGCTAAGAAAGGACAGAACAAATTATCTAAGCCAGAGTCAATAACAATGATATAATTAGACCTAATTTTTAACAAACAAAATTAAAAAACGGCCTGTTATGCTGGCAGGCTGGGAGGCAGGGGGTCGTGACATGGGATGATAGGAGCATTGGTGGAAGGAGATTGACACTGGTGGTAGGATTGGCCCTGATTCATTGTATGTCTGAAACCTAGTTATGAAGGACTTTGGAAATCACAACGGTGTCAATAAAAGCAGCAGCAACAACAAATCTACCCATCAATACAGAATAAGCTAAATATTAAAGAAAAAAAAAACATACCTGTTGTACTATCTTCCTGACCTCAGAAATACATTTGAACAAATGACTGTCATTATGATAATGTTTTGAAAATTGAATATAAACAGAAAAAAATGTTATGGAGAACAGTTACATAATTTGGTGGGTGGTGAGGTAGTTTATGGGGGAAATGAAGCAAATTTCTCCCTCTTATAGTTAATTGTTTTCTTTCTCTTTTTTTAAAAAAAAAACTCCATTTGCTGTCATAGTGTAAATTTTGTTAGATATTTTTAATCTTAAAAACCATTCTTTTGGGGCCGAAGTGGTGCACAAGCGGCAAGGCATCTGCCTTGTCTGCACTAGCCTAGGACAGACTATGATTTGGTCCCCAGCATCCCATATGGTCCCCCAAGCCAGGAGCAATTCTAAGTGTATAGCCAGGAGTAACCCCTGAGCTTCACAGGGTGTGGTCCCAAAACCAAACCAAACAAACAAAAACCATTTTTTAGGGGGCTGAAGTGACAGTATAGCTGATAGGTGCTTGCCTTTCATGAGGTTTGGTAGGGTTTAATCCCTAGCATCTCATATGTTCCCCATGCTCCATCAGGAGTGATTCCTGAGCATAGAGAACAGGAGTAAATTCTAAGCACGGCCAATTAGGGCCCCCAAATCAAACACACACTAAAAAAGAAAATAAAACATTTTTAATAAAATAACTTTTCAATAATAACATATTTTAGCCTCAGTTTTGTGATGCATTTTTTTCAACTCCAGTTCTACTGATATGTATCCTTTTTATTTTTAAATGAAATAGATTGCCAAATTGTTTTCTCATGTTAGGGTAAAAAAAATAAATTCTGTACATATAGATGAATGGATGTTTGGATGTAGAGTATTCTTGAGGAGATAAACAAAAAAGGAATGACAATATCTCTGGATGAGAAACTGTGAATTATATGACAGAATAGATTATTTTTACCACATTTCAATATGGTAAATTATATGGTATATAAATTATTTTATCATTATTTCTTAGTGCAAGTTTGTTATCTTTAAATGAAAAATACAAGCTAATTTTTGGATGGTGGTTACACCTGGATGTGCTCAGGCCTTATTTATGGTGCTGTGGTTTTGGGCTCATTCCTGTTGGGGTTCAGAGTACCATATGGGTGCTAGATATTGAAACCATGTTGGTCAACGGGCAAGAGCCACTGTACTATCTTTCTTGTTAATAATTTTATAATTTTTAAACCCAGCTGACAATTAATTTTATGAAGAATCAAGATGAAAGTCAGACTGATTCTAATAATAACAAATTTTAATTCTTGTTGAAGATTACCTTATTATTGAATAATAATTCACACATAAAATAAAAAAGAATAGGTATTTCACCAAAACCATAATTTTTAATTTGTTTCATTGTAATTGTTGTTTTGATTTATTTTTATTTGGGTGTATCCAAGTATTCTGGGGCTATTCCTGCCTCTTTGCTCATGGGCGGTTCTTGGTGTTCAAGGGACCATGTGATACCAAGGATCAAACCTGGGCCTATCATGTGCAAACATGGAGCTTTCTTTCTGGTTCCAATCTAATAATCTTAATAAATACTACCTAAATTGTGAGGAGGCACATAAAAATAACTCATAATCACACACATATACATATACATGGCTATATAAGGGATTCTATACTACTATAATTTTCTATAGTATTTCATGTCCTGCAGTTTATGAATTATTAAAATTTTCTTTTTGTTGAAAATGTTGTCTTAGAGTAAATGTTGAATTTCTCAACTCTTTCAGAATATGTAAGTTGTGTCTACATGGTTTTAGAGGTTCAGAACAAATACTACACTTGTTCTTTGGGGGAATCATTGCCTTTCTTAGAAATCCTGTCTTCTACATGCTTTCTTTTCACGTTTTCTCTTTCTTCTTTTATTTCTGTATTGCAGGTTTCTGGGACCCAATTACTGACCTGGTCAAGGATTTCAGTCTACCAGACCCTAAAGCATCTTAGAACCTGGTCTTGTGACCTCTCTCAGGCTATGTGTTCAGAGCTGCAGTTGTTCCTTGTCCAACCAGGTTTGCTAACTGCAAGCAATGGATATTTTATTTATTTTTTATTTTCACAATTTTTAAAATAATTTTTATTTTGCCCAATGTGAATTACTAGTCTTTCACAGTTATATTTAAAGTACATAGTGACAGTGAATTAGAGCCATTCCCACCACCAGTATTGATCTCCTTCCACCTCTTTTCTCCACATGCATCCCATACCTCCACCCTTTGTCCTCTGGACTGTTAGTTTAACAGGTCCCTTTTGTGTATAGTTGTTGTAGACTGGGCCTCTTGATTCTAGTGTCATTGTCTTTGGGTTGGGTATTTAGGTCTGATCCCTTTTTATTTCCACTCAATAAATGGAGACTGCTTACCCCTGGTACTATCCACTTTTATCCCCCTCAATTTATGCTGCAGAACAAGATGATTCAAGTTCTATGGTTCTGTTGGAAAATAAAAAGAAAGGAGCCCCTATCTAGAAACTATAAACATAAAGTATTTATCTATCTACTTATTTATTTAATAAACATAAATTTAAAAAAGAAAGAAAAAGAAAAACCGATTCAAATCAAACCAAACCAAACCAAAACAACAACAAAAACCACCAACATCACTACAAACAACAACAACAAAAATAGAAAGGGGGACTGGTGTGGTAGATATTTTTCTTTTTTTGCATAGTAAGTATTGGGGAAATTAGAAAGAGAAGTCCCTTGGCCCAAGAGATACAGGGTTTCTCTGCCCTTTAAGCATACTGTCATGGGTACAACTACAAGCTCCAGATAATGTTCATTGTTGAACCCCAAGGTCTTTTTATGGTGCCAGGAAATGTTCTGGTCAGTTGTTGTCTAAGTCAGACCTCTGCAATTAGAGATCTTGATTTTTGCACAAATCCTAGGAAGAAGCCTAGGATAAAGTCTCTTTATGGTCCCAGGAAAAGTTCTGATCAGTGGCAGTTGCCAAAGTCAGTCTTTTGTAACTAGTTATCTTGGTTTTTGCATAGATCAAAGGACAGAGTGTCTTCTGATTTCATCTTACCATTAGGTGATGAGGTAGGCCCTACCTGGTAGGAAACCTGCCTTTAGATCAGGTTGTTGTTATTTCCTCATTGTTGTTAGGATGTTGTATCAACCTAGCCTGGCAAAAATTGGTGCCAGAGCAGTATTAGGGACTCCTGGGAGTTTGATTCCTGGTGCTATTGCAGGGAACTTTGTCAGTTCTAAGACTGGGATCCAAGGTTGGGGGCTTGTGACCAGCAGCAGCTGCTCCCTTGGGAGGGCGCAGTGGATATTTTAAATTAAATGTTTAAAAGGATGCTAAGGATGTGCTCAACTTATATTTTCCAAAAGTTATTTCCATTTTTCAGAAGAAGAAACTATAAAAATACCATCATTTATCATAGACGTATATTGAATAACTGCAAGAATTCTAAAATCTACTTTTCTTTGATCAATCTATTCACAAATTTTTGTATTCCGACCATTATTTGCTATATCCCCTGCTACCTTGTCAATCTCTGACACCATCAAATCTTGGATTGTCCCATAAGAAAGGGCCTTCAACTGGTCTCTCTTCTCTTATCCCCTTAAAAACTTTTGCATGTGAGCCAGGTCCTCACAAATAGGTTCTAAAGTATTGAGGGGCCAGATAAATAGTATACAAGGTAAGATGCTGATCTTCCATAGGATCCATTCTGTTTTGATTCTCAGCAACACCTATGCATTCTGAGCATTGTTATGTGTGAGTGACCCTGAGTACAGAACCAGAAGTAACACCTGACACTGCCCAGTGTGGCCCAAAAAGAAAAACACAACAATAAAAAAAAAATCAAGATTCTGGGCCAGAGCAATAGCAGAGATGGTAGGGCATTTGCTTTGCAAATGGCTGATCAGGCTTTAATCCTTGGCATCCCATATGGTCCTTTAGCCTGCCAAGAGCAATTCTGAGTACAGAGCTAGGAGTAGCCTTGAGCATCACCAGGTGTGGCCCAAACCCCCAACCTAAATCCAAGCTCCAAAGTATTTAAATTGGCTTATCAGGCTTTGTCTTAGAGAACTCTCTTCAAGGTTGAAATAACTTATTTGTTCCTTAAGTCTGTTCTACCAAGGCAGCTTTTTATAAACTTTCAACTTATTTGTTTTTTGGGGGGGGCCATACCTGGCAGTGCCCAGGCACTCAGAAATTATTCTTGGCAGGCTCAGAGGACCATATAGGATGCTAGATATCAAACTATGTTTGCAGAATGCAAGGCAAACCCTCTACTCATTGTGCTATTTCTCTGGCCTCTAAACTCTTAATTATATTCCAGTTTTACAGATAATTACTCTAATCTTCAATTAAATAGGAAAAAATGCTCCAGAATAATTTTTTTTGTTTCTTCAACCTCAAGTTATCTATAGTCAGAAACTACCTGTTTTGTTCTGTTTGTGTAGCCCGGAATAATGCCTGGAACAAGGCATATGTTGTAAAGTAGTTGCAGTATTTATGTGTAAATATGTTGGGAAAAATATGGGCTTTGACATTTGATAAAATTGAGTGCAATTTCCAGTTTTATCAATTACTTTATGTATATATTTATAAAATGTTTTCTTTCACTAAGCATCAATTGTACCCTCAGCAAAATTGGAATAACAATACTGATCTTAGAGATTTGGGGGAAATGATTATTGATTTCATAGATAGTAGGTATATGGACTAAAGTAGAGTTTTAATAATAAAATATATTTGATTCCTTTCTTTCCAAGTTCTCTCCAACAGAGAAGATGGGGGAAAGGAATATCTTTAATCAAAATTGTTTTGCTAAAATAATTGAGTATTTCTTGTACATATGTTGTAGATAGGAAGATAAAAAGATAAGCAAACTATTATGTATAACCTCAAGGAACTCATTTCAGAATGATGATTCATTTATCAAACCAAGAATAATAAACTACAGGTATGAAAAGTTCTCATTATAGAATATGAAAATATTAATCCTGCATTGACCAATTTTCTCCATTGTACCTATGAAAATTATTGCCTTAATATTCTTAGAGTGTGTAGTTTTCAATTATATCTTAAATATATAATCAAACGTGAAGATAGATTGAACAATTCATTCAGTTTCAGTTTGTATAATTACATAATCAGAGTTAAAATCCTTTTCTCAGCAGTCATACCACATTAAATTTATAGTTTTAAAACAAATACTTTAAAGATAATATTAAAATTATTTTTAAGGACTAAAGAATGGTTTTTAATGAACAAATAAGAAAAGGTATTTTAAGAGAAATGAAGAAAATATTCATTTGTAAAATTTTCATTTTTAATTTACCACTGAGTGTTCATTAAATAGGAAATCACTGTGGCTCTGCAGTTCAGAAAGGTGAATCTGAATGAAATATAGCACACACAACATTTGAATGGCCCCTAAATTGTTATTACTATCATTTCAATTATTTATGCAGTAAACTGTGTAATATAACAACAACATTAAAAGATAAATACAGATTGTAACTCCCTAATGGGCTGCTTCTTCCTCCAGATTCTATTTGCAATTAACCAGAAGTTGAAATTCCAAGTAATAATGAAAGATATTTCACTTGATTTGGAGTTGCAAGAGCTCCTTCCATGAGTTTCCCTGCTGTACTTTGCATCTGATGAAACATTTATTTGAACAAACAAAATACATATGACAAATAAATTTAAATGTCAGAAATTGACACACAATAGCAAACACATGTCTTTACCCATATCACCATTTGACAGCATGACAAGGCTTAAAGAACATTTTGAATGGAAATTTTATACAGCTTGAAAATGAATGACCAAACAAAGCCCTGTAGTCAAGTTAATGTCTTTAGGAGATACGCTTTTTTCTAAGTTTGATTCTTTGATAAGTCATAGTAGCAGGACAGGTAATAAAGAAATGGATGCCAGGAAGCCATGAATGGCAGGATAGAAACTGAAAACAGCTGCTTTATTGCCTCATAAACTGACCCTAAACTTGATGGTGGAAGAATTAAGGGCAAGCTTCTGAATCTTCCTACCCAGAATGCCAAGAAACCAATCATCGCCCAACCACTTTGTTGGGCCATCAACAGGGTCTGGAACTCTATCTTTGTCCAAATGAAAGCACAAAGAAAATAATTTTTCATCTGAAAAATCATCTTAAAATCCCTAAATGGAAAGTAAGGGGAGCAGTAAACCTCATAAACTCCAGTTTGGCAGCTGTAACTGAGGGCATTAAGGCAAAAAGGTTATTTATGGCAAAAGAAGAGGGGAGAGAAAAGAATTCTAAGAGAGCAGAAAGGACAAAGAGAGGATAGGGAATGCAGCACACATCACATATCCCACCCCTCTCTCCTCATTCAAAGTAAAGTGAGCAACTTAAAACGGGAACCAGATACCATAACTAGTCCAAGGCAAACCCCCCCACTCTTCCTCAGTTGTCACCTTCAAAAGTTAGGCCATTTTTTTCCACAAAGAAAACTTGATATGCTTCAGGAGGCCCCTTCACTTTGTCTCTCTTACACTCATTCAGTCCTGCCCTCCTCATCTTTACTCTGCCAAGTGGGTCCAAGAGGTTGGGACTTGACTTTTTGTTGGCCTATCTAGGCTTTTAAATTTACTTTGCAGACAGATCCTCCTCTTACTTATATTTTGGGTTTGGGACCGCACACAACTGTGCTCTGAACTTTTTGGTGAGGTTCACCAGTTATATGGTGTGTCATAACTGAATCTTGGTCCGAAGCCTTACCAGGTGTATTATCAGTGGGCCTCAAATCCCCAGTTATTTTTTTTTCCCTTAGAAGCAGACAGGATAGTGAGTCACAGAAAGGTCTCTGTGTCCTATTTTAGGCCACATTCTGCCAGGTTTTCTGAACTTGGAGAGGGTGACAGGGGGACTCTAGCTGGGATTATTTCAAGGTTCCTATCAGTGAAATGAAGCCTCTTGCAGGCAAGGTGGGACTTTCAGACTCATCTTGCATGGGTATCTTCCAGTTCTCAGCAAGACCAACTTTTTGCTGAAGGGAGATCCCCTAGCTGCTGACTCCCTATGGGAGAGAACTCACCTCCTTCTGAGACAAAAGATGCTGTTATCATTTACAGAGATATTGTATTCACCTGGGAAGGAATCCCAGGAGGCAATCAGGTGCTCGATGAATATTTATGATGGAACCCAGAAAGCTTTTACTTTTGTGTCAGTGTCGACAGCTAAAAGTAAACCACAAATGGTAAACTAGTTGTCCCAGCTGGGAGAAAGGAAGGTTAGGGGTTCAAAGGACTGGGAGGAGGGCAGCCTGGCAGCAATGCCCTTTTCTTATCACACTCTCTCTTCCTGTACAGTGGATCTTGTGCAGGTGTCTTTTTGCTCCAAGTGTTGCTTGCTGTTGGGGAAAGTTGAATCAGGATACTAAAGAAAGCTGTTAGACTGTCCAGTTTCAACTTTGCTAAATTTGAACTGCATCTCCTGTGGTCTAGGACCAAATATTTTCAGGTGGGGAAATTGTAATTCTAATATGACCACCTCTATGTAGGGAAACCGCTCATTTACCTGGTCCCTTTGCTAAGCAAGGTGGCAGTAATGAGAGGAAAATGGCTCTTTATTGTTGTTGTTGGTGTTATTTATTTATTTATTTATTTATTTATTTATTTATTTATTTATTTATTTATTTATTTATTTATTTATTTATATGGTTGAAATTCTCAGGTTGAAATTCCAGAAATTCTCAGGGCTTACTCCTAGCTCTGTATTCAGGTATTACTCTTGGTGGGGTTCAAGGAAATACATAGTGATGGAGATTTAAATCTGGAGTTGATCATGTGCGAGGCTATTTCTTTGCACCACACCAACACCCACTAATGTTTCTTTACCACATGGCCTCAAGTTAATGTGGGATTTGGTTAATCCAGTTTCTCTGAGAACTCAGGGGAGAACTACCAAGAATGTAAAATCTCAGAGCTCCAACTCATGGGGACTCTATGGTTCTGAAGATTTTTTTTTGAGTCCTCCTCCTCTCCTTTTGTCATCACCATTTCTCTGTCATGGGATATAACACTTGGCTGTGATATGGTACTGGGATTAAACTGGTGGCCTCATACATGCAAGCCAGGAGTTCTATCTTTAAGCCACATCTCTGGACATTATGGAAACCTTACAACAATTTCAATGCATAAAACTGTTTAAAGAAGAGCTACCTCACAAATTGATCTGGGGGACAGAGAATCCTGAAGTTTCACCCTTTTCTCTCCTCCCAGTCTGAGAGGAAGTGCGTGGGGAGACAGCAGTCTTGAGGTGGTTTAAAGAAGATTTTAGGGTTCTTCTAAAGTCAATGGACTTCATGATCTATATAATGTTTGAGATTTCCAGATTTATCTTTTCTGCCTTCTGCAGGGTTCATATTGATAAGTAGCTTATTTGGAAGTAGGGGGAAATGGGGAGCAAAGGAGGTGAAAATAACTCTTTTCAGTTTGGGTCTTGCAAGGCAGGAGTCATAGCCAGGAAGAATGTCTCAGATGTCTCTGCAGTGCTTAACATGCTGTGTCACTGTTTATTTTGGCCTTTTCCCTTGTGCAGCAGCAGGGTAAATGAATGTGCTTTGTCTCCTCAGCAACAGAACTGTGTCCCACATGTCCCCTCCCCTGGTGAGCAACCATAGCAAGTGGGGTGTCATGATGTTGCCAGGGGCAGGCTGACAGTAGAACCAAATTAGGGAAAGGACTGGCTGAAGATTCCTGGCCAAGCAGCGTCACTGACGCTCAGCCAGCAAAAATCAGTGGAAGTGTGTGTAATCCTGTATAGACTAGGTTGGCATGTGCTCTGCCAGCAATGCAGAAGAAAGGATAATCAACGGGGACATGGTTCTCTAATAAGTGTAAAACTAAACATCATCAAAATGCTGCAACACAATACCAGGGGCTGGAAGTGGTTAGTGCTGTGATTACAGAAAGGGCATCAGTATAGGATGTCATTTCTCGCCAGGATCCAAGAAAACGTCTAGTTTTTGTTTTCTTTTAATAAACAAAGCCTTCACACACAGGAGTTATTTCTATTTCAATCATATAGTCATACCACCTTTATTTATAACATGGGAAGAGGATTGGAATGGAATATAATTCTGGGACAAGACTCAGTTTTATATGTTACTCCTCCAAAGAGCAAAATGCGAGCTTATTCTAAACACATCCAGAGATATTCAGCTCTGATGCATTGTTAACCTTTTCATTAGAAGTCCCAAATCTCTTTCTTCCAAAGATCAGATCCAGATTTTCCAGCTAATGAAACTATGGAGTTTTTTTTTTTTTTCCTACAGAAACCAGAAGAGAAATACTAGACAAAATTGTAGACTCACAGAGACCGGGATATTTCCATGGGACACCCACACAGACACCAACACACATGTGAAGGCCCATAAACTTCTGTCCCAATTAGAAAAAGTAATGTGATAGACCACCCTAGCCTATAAATAAAAAAACAACATGAATCAAATATCTTCTCTTGAGCCAACCATTTCTGCTACTGTAACACAGAAGAGCTTTGCATGTGTTTGTGTTTGTGTGTGTGTGTGTGTGTGTGTGTGTGTGTGTGTGTGTGTGCATGCGCCATATAGGCACCCATCACTTACACGAGTTTCCTTTCCATTCCTGGCATCTGTTTCGGAACCACAGTTAGGGCTTGTGACTGTGCCTCAGCATGCCAGTCAAGGGTGTTGCTGTTTACAACAGTAAGCTTATTGCGAACAAAAGATGTTTGATCTCGCCTCTCTTGAAGCACAAGCTACCTAAATGTAACTTTGATTTGGTTTTGTGGTAAGAAACAAGCTGAACAATTGGAAATATCACTTGAGCTTAAACTATGGGTACTAGTTCATTGTTGGTGACAACACTTTCCCTTGGATTTAACATCATGGAGACAAAAATGAGTCTACATTTAAAGATCCATGTTCCCTTTGAATGAATTCCCTGAGGGTGGAAGGTGTGTGTGTGTGTGGGGGGGGGCAGTGGACATACTAGGGAGACTTGTATCATTAAAACTCATAAGTCATCTCTGTTTATTTCTGACTTTTTTCTGCTGAATGTATAAACTCAGGAGTATCAGGAAAACAAATGTTTCTGATCATAGATGTGTGAGGTGGACTGAGGAAAAGAGAAGTGCATTGCAAGGCATATTTTACATGCCAGCAAAGACATTTTGATAAAATTCTAAACTCTAGGTATAGAAATCCTCTGACTTTAAAACATCAGGTCTTTATTCACTTGGCTGGTATGAATTTATTTGTACACTTAAATCCTTGAGCATTTCCTGTGCCTTTGGGGCATAGTCTCCAAGTGGAAGGAATGCAGAGTTGAATAGGGATATTCAATTCACCTGTAACTTCTTGGAGCATAGAATGATACATGTATAAAGTATTTCATTGATTTAGTACCTATCTCAAGAGAATGAAGGGACTATATAGGCAATGCAAAATCAACCATAGTGCAATGTATCACATTTCTTTGAGATACATAGGCTTTCGATGACATATATAGGGTAAGGTGAGTTGTCCTAGATTTAATGATAAACTAGTCACAAGGAATAAATATTTTCTTTATAAGTGGCATAATATTGTTATCACATTGAACTTACTTATGTCTTGACTATAATTAAGAAATAGATCTATAGTGAACCAGAGTGACAGTACAGGGTTTAAGGTGCTAGCTTTGTATAAGGTTCATCTTATTTCAATCCCCAGCAGCACATGTGATTTCCTTTCTCCAAGCCCACAAAACTGTGAAGAGTGATCCTTGAGTAGTTCCAGAAATAAGCTCTGAGCACTGCTGGGAGAGTCCCCTAAATCAAATTAAACCAAGGGGTAAGAGAGTTAGTATAGCAGGTAAATTATTTGCCTTGCATATAGCCAACATTGGTTCAATTTACCACACCCCATATAATCCCCTGACCCCTGCTAGGAGTGATCCCTAAGAACAGAACAAGAAGTGATCCCTGAGCTCACTGGGTGTGGTCCAAAGACCAAAGAACAACACGGCAAGCAATCTAAACTGAACCAAACAAACTATTAATTAGAGAACAGACATAGTTGTATGTTGAATAGTTGTATTCATAGTTGAATGTAGTAAATGGCATGGCCCAGATTTGTCTTCAGAATTTTAAGTGTGTATTTCACTAAGTATCTTCATACCTGCACTAATTTATCCAGAGGAAAAACACCAGGCTTCCTATACAGATATAGCTTCAGAATAACTTCCTTTAAATATCTTCTCTCACATCAGCTTTTTGCTCCTTTATAAGCATTCTGGTACCAAACATGATCTTGTTCTAATTGGACAAATATCACACTTCCTTATCAAATTGCAGTGAAAAAGCATTGGATTTTTTTTATTATTATTATTGAATAGGTCAGGGACCTTACAGGAAATAAGTGGCATATTCAACGTGTGCAATTTGAGAAATATTTAGTAAAGGGACAGCTTTTAATGGTGTTTATAGGCTATAAGGAATTTGCAAGAAAGAGTTCAGCATCTCAGGATCATAACCAACTGGATTGGCATTTCTAAGCCTGAACTGTTGAAGAGAAGGGTAGTTTCTGAAATGTAGAGAGGGTTTACAGATATGCAATAACAGGTAATACAGATCCAGGGGACAGGCAAGTGAGCACTGGGAAGGAAATAATTAGATTGTACATACACTATCCTCCTCCTCCTCTCCTACTTGTGCTCCTTATTGGTTTATCCAGTAGAAAATGAAGATAATATCCTGCCAATGAGGTGGTTTTAATAGATGGATTAGCTTTTTAAGTTTTAGAAAAAGTTTGAGAAGATAGAAAGTAAACTGGGTGGGCATGTGAATGCAATGCAGCCTGATCTGCCTTCAAATAATTGTCTACAAAATATTTGTTGACATTGGGAAAATCATGTATGTTTTCTTAGCACTTCCTCTAAGGAGACACATACCACTCTACTCCAGTTTCAATAACTGTAATTCCAGTTCAAAGGGCTAATGTGTACCAGTGGCCCAGGTTTTGTTTGCTGACCACTGAGCCAGAAGTAGCCTCAAACAGTTCTGGGTATAGCTCCAAAACAGCAACAACAACAACAAAAATAATAATAATAAATAAATAAATAAATAAATAAATGAAATTGTTAGTATTGAATTTAGGGATGGCTCCCAAGTGATGCTCACAGAACCCAGGGAAGACACTCATATTTTTTTGGCCAATTGGGTTGGTGGTTCAAATCTAGGAACTGAGGATGTGATGCTACTTGGGCCCAGTAATATTGGGAACCACGAGGGCTACTAGGGTGATGTTCAGTGGTTATGTTTTTTAAAACAATAACACCTGAATGCCACTTACCTAAATTTATTTACCTCAATAATATACATTTATATTATATATTATATAATATATTATAATATAATAATATTATGTATTATATATACATACATACATATGTATATATAATTTTATATTATACTGTGTTTATATGGCATTTAAATCTTTATTTCATATTTATTGCCATAAAAGAGCATCTTTGAGATATATAAACATGTAATAAAGAATACGTATTTAATTATATAATTTGTTCAGATTTGACAAAGAAACTCATCACCATAATATTTATTACAGCTAAAAGTTTCTATGTCATTGGAATCCTTCCACCTTTTCTTCTTCTTTCTCCTTCTTCGTTTTCTTTCTTTCTTTCTTTCTTTCTTTCTTTCTTTCTTTCTTTCTTTCTTTCTTTCTTTCTTTCTTTCTTTCTTTCTTTCTTTCTTTCTTTCTTTCTTTCTTTCTTTCTTTCTTTCTTTCTTTCTTCTTTCTTTCTTCTTTCTTTCTTTCTTTCTTTCTTTCCTTTCTTTCCTTTCTTCTTTCTTTCTTCTTTCTTTCTTTCTTTCTTTCTTTCTTTCTTACTTTCTTTCTTTCTTTCTTTCTTTCTTTCTTTCTTTCTTTCTTTCTTTCTTTCTTTCTTTCTTTCTTTCTTTCTTTCTTTCTTTCTTTCTTTCTTTCTTTCTTTCTTTCTTTCTTTCTTTGTTTTTGTTCCACACCCAGCAGCTCCTCTAAGGGGTTACTCTTGGCTATCTGCTCAGAAATTGCTCCTGGCAGGCACGGGGGACTATATGGGAGGCCAGGATTCGAACCACTTTTGGTCATGGGTCAAATGCTTGCAAGGCAAACGCCCTACTGCTATGCTATCTCTCCGCCCCCCCCTTTTCTTTATTTCTTTTTACCATCAACTTATAAACTTTTAATATATGTATAATCACATATACTGGATTGCATGCATTAAAATATATAAACATATGTATGTTTTACGGGTAAAATGTATTTTCTAAAAAATATAAAACTTATAAATATATGTCCTCTTTAAAATTTTGTTTCTGAGACTAGAGTAATAAATGCTAGAGCAGAGACGATTCTTGCCTTGCATTCAACCCCAGTTGAATTCAACCCACATTCAACCCCAGTATCCTATTTGATACCAAAGCATCTCTAGGAGTAATTCCTTCATGCAGAGACAGGAGTAAACTCTGAGCATCATCGGTGTGATCCTTCAACAAACAAACAAGGTAAACATCTGGTTTATATCTTTTTTAATTTTATGTTACTGAAACCATTGTGATCTACAAAGTTCTTCATAGTTGAATTTCAGATATATAGTGAATCAGGGCCATTCCCACTACCGGTGTTGACCTCCTTCCACCAATGATCCCAGAGTGAATCCTATACCACCACCCTTTACCCCTGGTCTGCCAGTATAACTGTATAACTTAAATGGGTTGCCCATTTAAGATTAGATTGTTAAAGTTTAGGTCTCTTGATTTTATTGTCGTTTACTTTGTCTTGAATATTTAATTATGTCCTTTTTGTTTCCCCACTATTGCATCTGAGACCACTTGGCCCTGGGCCCCCATCCTTTTTTTCCCCTTAGTTTTATAGAAAAATGCATAAATATGAGGTAAAATAAATCTGGTTTATTTCTTGAAGAATGACTATTACGTGGTTTATCTGAATACCAACAATTTACTCTCTTATAATGTTGAGTCATATCCCATGAGTTTACCAATTTATCTATTTGCTTATCATACCAACTTAGCTAGGTTTTTTTCAGTTTTGATCCATGAATAAATTTGCTCTATACATTCATAGGGACATATGCTTTCATATCTTTTGGGTAAGAAGAATGGCTAGATCATATGGTAACTATAAGTCATCTACATGCAACTTATATGAAACATGTACTTAAGTCACTTAGAAAGAATGAAATACTTTTTTTTTTTAGAAAGAATAAAATACTTTTCTAAATGAAATACATTTTTTCCATATTTGGGGTTCAACCAGTTCTTAACTCATTGCTTCTTCAAAGGTTTGAAATTTCCTGTGTGTTTAGAATCTTCAGCTGATTTCTTATGTATTTTTTTTAAATAAAATCTTTATTTAAGCGCCATGATTACAAGCATGATTGTAGTTGGGTTTCAGTCATAAACAGAACACCCCCCATCACCAGTGCAACATTTCCACCACCAATGTCCTCCTCCCTCCTTCACACCCCTTGCCTGTATTTAAGATAGGCATTCTACTTCTCTCACTCATTAAGATTGTGATAATAGTTGTTATTGTAGTTTTTTCCTTAGTTGCATGCACCATTCTTTGTGGTGAGTTTCATATTGTGAGCCAGTCTTCTGGTCCTCATCTCTATTGTCTCTGGGCATTATTAAAATAATGTCTTTTATTTTTCTTAAAACCCATAGATGAGTGATTCTGTGTTTCTGTGATTCTGTGTTTACCTCTCTCTGCCTCTGACTTATTTCACTCAGCATAATAAATTGTATGTACATCTATGTATAGGAGAATTTCATGACTTCATCTCTCCTGATGGCTGTATAATATTCCATTGTGTATATGTACCACAGTTTCTTCTCTTCTTTTTTTTTTTTTGGTTTTTGGACCACACCCAGTGATGCTTGGGGGTTACTCCTAACTATGCACTCAGAAATCGCTCTTGGCTTGGGGGACATTTGGGACACCAGGGCATCAAACCACTGTCCATCCTAGGCTAGTGCCTTACCTCTTGTGCCACTGCTCCGGCCCCATGTACCACAGTTTCTTTAGCCATTCATTTGTTGAAGGACATCTTGGTTGTTTCCAGAGTCTGGCTATTGTAAATAGCACTGCAATAAATATAGGTGTGAGGAAGGGATCTTTGAATTGTACTTTTGTGTTCCTAGGGTATATCCTAGGAACATATATATATATATATATATATATATATATAATATATATATATATATATATATATATATATATATATATATATATATATATATATATAGCTGCATCACCTGGGAGCTCAATTTCCCGTTTTTTCAGGAATCTCATATTGTTTTCCATAAAGGCTGTACTAGACAGCATTCATACCAGCAGTGAATAAGAGTTCCTTTCTCTCGACATCCTCACCAGCATTGATTGTTCTTGTTTTTAGTGATATGTGCCAGTCTCTGTGGCATGAGATGGTACCTCATCATTATTTTGATTTGCATTTCCTTGATGGTTAGTGATATGGAGCATTTTTTCATGTGTCTTTTGGCCATTTGTATTTCTTCTTTGACAAAAATGTTTGTGCATTTCTTCTCCCCATTTCGTGATGGGGTTAGATGTTTTTTGCTTAAGTTCTGTCAGTGATCTCTTATATATTAGTGAGATAACATTTGAAAAACACTTGAGTATGGAATCTGGTTGATGGGGAGACCAATGTGAGTAGAGGATCATACTTTAAGCCCTACTTGTTTGTTTTCTGATGGTGTTTGATAATTTAGGTTTCAAATTCAGCTCACTTAATATTTTTGTTTGTTTGTTTGTTTTTTGCTCTTTTGGGCCACACCCAATGATGCTCAGGGGTTACTCCTGGCTATGTGCTCAGAAATGGCTCCTGGCTTGAGAGACCATATGGGATGCAGGGGGATCAAATCACATTCTGTCCTAGGTTAGCGTGTGCAAGGCAAATGTCCTACTGCTTGTGCCACCTCTCTGGACCATCACTTAATATTGTTAATACTTCAGGTATTAAGGCTGTACCAAGAATGTTATAGAAAAGACAAAATGTCTGTCAATATAAGGATATTCTAAAGGTAATACAATAAATTCCTAACATAAGTATGTCAGTAAAGATATATCAATATTGATTTAAAAAAAACAACATTACAGCTTAGCTTGTTTTCTTATAGTGCAGTTTATAAGACCCTATTATTCCACTTAGCTCTATATGATTTCTGTGTAGATTCAAAGTTTTGATCTGGCTTATCATATTTGTTTATAAAAAGAGCTTAGACAAATAAAAATTCCCAGTGGTCACATTGGAAAATGGTTTTAAAAGAAAGTGGCCAAATAAGTGTACATGAGTCATTTAGAGCATTGCTGCACTTAACATGTTTTCATTAGATAGTTTCTGAATTTTTTCCTGCAGTGCCTTACTCTAGGCTTGGCTGGTTTATCTCCAGGGTGTGACTAAATTGGAGCACTCTTCCTTGGGTGTGGCTTTCTTGCTCTGATTTAACTTCAAAAGAACTAAGCCCTATATGCCTGGGGTTGAATTTTTCTGTAACCATGACATTTTGGAACAAAGAAATTGACCAATTTAAGCACCTATAACTTTCAGAAGAATAAAAATGAAGTGTTACTGTTTTATAGGGAGTGGTAACCTGGAGGGCTGATAATAGTCTTTTTGGACTCTTGGTTGAGTACTTAGAAGACTGTTAGAAAACATTATCATAGGAGCTTTCAAGGGGGGTTAGAAGCTTTTAAAGCCTTTAAATCTGGCTCTAAGTGAAATTATCAGGTAAGCTCATCATCATTTGTTAAACCACCATTAAATGCCAGGTGCTATACAACTCTTATCATTTAATGCTCCAAATTTCTGTAAGATTGATACCATCATTTTATTTTTAAGAAAGCAAAGTAGATGCATATCTTTAGAGGAATTGACTTACTTAATGGCCAAGGAAACCTTAACCAAAGCTCTTTGAGGCTAGTGTTTTTTGTCCTGTGCCATATTGAAGATATATAATCTTCCATATATATGTTGGCAAGAGTAGGAGAGACTGAATTTTTATTTTTATTTAAAGCATTTCTGGTCATTGTGATGATTAGTGGGGTTTAAGGACAGTCATTTAACTTCAATGTACTAATCTTGCCAGAAATATAGTTCAATACTTAGATTACAAAAGTTTAACAGGAGGAATTGGCTATATTTAACACAAAGAATTTTTTTTTTTTTTTTTGTGGTTTTTGGGTCACACCCGGCAGTGCTCAGGGGTTATTTCTGGCTCCAGGCTCAGAAATTGCTCCTGGCAGGCACAGGGGACCATATGGGGTGCGGGGATTCAAACCGATGACCTCCTGCATGAAAGGCAAACGCCTTACCTCCATGCTATCTCTCCGGCCCCACAAAGAAATTTTTAATGTTCAGTGAGTTTCACTAAGTAGACCACCACAAATAATATGACAGATTTCACTTTTCCTTTGCTCTCTTTCTTCTGTTTCTTTGTTCAACTTTTGGCTACAATTTCTTAATTCACTTTCAATTTGCTAAATTAATAAAGATTGTTTTAAAACAAAAAGATCTTAGTTCCTAAAAATTTCCTCTTACTTTTTTTTTGTTTGTGTGTTTTGATTTTGGGGTCATACCTGGTAGTGCTCAAAGCTTAGTCCTGGCTCTGCACTCAGAAGTTACTCCTGTAAGTTCTGGGGACCAGATGACAGAGATAGAACCTGGGATAGCATATGCAAGGTAAATACCCTACCCACCGTACTATATCTCTGATCTCTTCCTCTAATGTTTTACTTATGAAAATATTTATGGAGTTTATAGAGAACTTTTAAACATATTACATATTTTAATGGCTAGAACTTAAGTTTTTAGGTAGGAAAAACAAAAATACGGGTACATTCACCACCAGAAAAAATTTTCTCTTTATGCTTGGATTTCACTAAGTCTAGCAGTTTATATCTAAGACTTTTTTTAAATAAATGTACAACAAATTGGTATCAGGTCAGTTTTGTTCAATGGGATTCTCAATCTTTGTATTAATTCAGAGAATTTTTTCAAAGCAAGTATATATATATATATATATATATATATATATATATATATATTTTGCTTTTTGTTTTGTTTTGTTTTAGGGTCTCACCCGGCAGTGCTCAGGTGTTACGCCTGGTTCTATGCTCAGAAATCGCTCCTGGCAGGCTCGGGGAACCATATGGGATGCCAGGATTTGAACCACCATCCTTCTGCATCTAAGGCAAACACATTACCGCTGTGCTATCTCTCCGGCCCTATATTTATATTTTTTTAGTTATTTCTTCTATTCTATTTTCATAGTTTTCTCTTTCTGAAACATCATCTACATAGATATAAACCTATCTCTATTGTACCATTTTTATCATTTGATCAAGTTTGTTTTATAATTTAGATAATGATTAGTAAGTGTTGAATTGATTATGAAATAATATTACCATATTAACATTACTAAGCATGCATCACTTCACAATGTTTTTTTCTAATTTACTTTTGATGAGAACTTTTTTTAATTTTTAAAAACTACTTTATTTAAACACCGTGGTATACAAGGTTGTTCAGAATTTTTAAGATTTATCGTTTAATGAGTGTGTGACCCAGAAAGTACTGCAATTGTTTTGCAAGCATTTACATACATCACATGGAGAGTTTGTTCCCCAGTGTTACAATAAGTGTGTGATTTCTAGCCCACCACAATCAAGTGTACAATGCTGGTGAATACTGCATTGTGCAAGCACAGTAATTAAATGTGCAATCCTTGGTCAGGGAAAAGAAAGGTAGTGAAAAGGTCTAGCTTTTCAATCTTCATACAGCAGTAACCAGTGGACATATAAATTGCTTCATTTATATAATTAATGCTGCAATGAATATGGCAGTGTAGGTGTTCCTTTGAGGTAGTACTTTCACATATACTTAGAAATGGAATTTCTGGATTATGAGATAATTTCAAATTTTGGAGGAATCTTCATTTTGTTTTCCATAGTGACTATATCAATTTATATTTCTACTAACCATATCCAAAGCCCATCTTTTGTTCATCTGCTTACCAGGAAATGTTATCTTTTTAAAAATGGGGGCTACCCAGAGTTTCTCAGTAGTCTCAAGGATCTCTCCTGGTGATTCTCAGCCAACTGGGAGAGCAGTTTAATGTGAGTACATGAGGATGTGATGCTGCTTGGGCCCTGAAATGTCAAAGAATCATCCAGCTATTCTGGCAGTGTTCATGGGTTGGCAATTCTTAAAATTGGTAAGGCATATATGCCTTAACTATCTCTCTGCCCCAACTTTTTTCTTTCTGAGAATTAATGTGACAGGACCAGAGTAGAGTAATAGGTAGGATACTAATAGTCTTGCATGTGGCTGGCCAGGGTTCAGTCCCTGGCACCCTATATAGTCTCCCAAGCCTGCCAAAAGTGATCCCTAAACTCAAAGCCATGAACAATATTAGGCATGGCCCTAAACAAAATAAACTAAAAAAGGAAAAAAAGAGGTGGTCGACATTTCCATTGTAACTATTTATGTTGCACATCTTTCATGTATTTCTTAGCGCATTTTGATGTCTTCTTTGGAAATGTCTATTCAGTTTCTCTGTCCATGTATTAATCAGATTATTAAAAAAAAGATGTTACATTTGCTTTACAGCATAAAATACTGATATAAGATTCATGCCATTAACACTGATAGTTACAAATCCCTCCCCTTTTTATATTGATATCTTTATTTAAACACCTTAATTTCAAATATAATTGTAGTTGGGTTTCAGTCATGTAAAGAACACCCCTTTTCCCCTTTAAGACTTCAATTGAGTTGTTCTAACTCCGGGCAATTTCTTCACAAATGTACTTCTCATTTCTGGTATTCTTTCTAGGTTCAGGATCACAGTTCCCTTGAATAGAAAGTTCTCTTACCATCTCAGTCCCTCTGCCTAGCAAAGTCTTATTTATCTCTCAGAAAGAAGCTTAAACATCACTTCCTTGGGGAATTTCTCTGCTAACTCAGACTTGACTAAATGTTCTGAGAATTCTCAGTTTTATTTTTTTTAGCCATGGGACTATTTGTAATGTAAATGTGCTTGAATTCCTTCCCTAAGCATTTTTGATGGTCCCTTTAATCTCAGTCACAACATCCTGTTCACAACTAAAACGATTTCCTAGCTTTAATTTTTACAACCAGATTTCCTATTTATTATAGGTCTTTTCTACTTAGGCTTTAAATTTGTTGACGACAGATACTGCATGTGCTCACCATTGCATGCTCAGTACTACCTGTGTTAGCTGTAGTAAACCATTTTAATTAATTTGTAAACCATTTTAATTAATGAAAGAGTAAAATGAGAACTATGTGATTTCCATTTGACTAATCCTGATCCATTGCCCCACTCCCACAGTTGCTAACTCTTATAAGGGGCCATCTATATATATTCTTCTATTCATTTAGTTCTTGCTTTAGATATCTTTTGCAATTAAACACTTTCAACAAGGTGTTTTGCAAGTGGTATAAATAAGACAATATACTTGAATACTGCACTATGTATTTGAATCAAATTCAATTTATTGAAAACCTTCCAGTTGTTTGAAAAGTTAGTGTATTAATCTTAACAGAGTATTGGAAAAGATGCTTATAGTGTACCTGGCAGGTAATATAAAATAAATTAATATATGCAGTAGATGAGAAATTTGAGGAGACTGAGCTTGAACTTCAGATAGGTTGAAACTATTATTAACTCCAACCTATTCACTAAATTTGTTCACTAATAATAATGTTTGAAACTAGCTACATATAAGATTATTTTTATTTAATTAAAACATTTTAGATTTTTTGGCCATATCCAGTGTTGTTTTGGGGGTTACTCTTGACTTGGTGTCTATGGTTATTTCTGGTGGTGCTCAGGAGGACCATATGGTTCTGGCGTACAAAATCTGGGCTCCTAAATTCTGAGATTAACTTTTTAATGTAAATTTTCTAAAGTTGTATACTCATGGCTGATTAATTAGCCCAATGCTGCTTTGAAGTTGTTAGGGTCCAGAGTCAAAGGATGAGACAACAGAATTGGAGTAAATCTAAACAAAACTTTAATCCATTTTCAACAGCTCCAAACTGACTGATCTCTCTCAGGAGATAGAACCCCATCCCCAAGTCATAAGGCAATTTATATAGGAAGGGGATATAGAGAAGTTCTAGCTTCTGATGCTCTTTATAAGGATTGGCTGTTGTCTAGGGTACCTTCCTATTCCTTCCTTATGTCCTTTCCAAATAGGCTACCTGGTAAGGCTAGGTAACTTGGGGTGGTGTTAATGGGAATTTAGGTTTGAGAAAGAGAAATCTAACCTGTGGTTCACAACATGTAGTCCTTACAAAATGGCAAACTCCATGTTAGAACCAGGGCCCCACAGAAGTTATAATTTTTTATACAATAATAACTAGTAGCTCAATGATAAAGCACTTGTCTAGTATCTGTCAGGCCTTTTGTTCATCTCCCAGTACCACATCTCATCATTCAAAAATATTTAAATACCAAAAACCTACACACTGTAATTTTTAAAGTTTGATTTGTTTTGGGCTACATGCTTAGTGTTTGCTCCTAATTCTGTTTTCAGAAATCACTGTGGTGGGACTTGGGGGAACATTTGAGGTGCCATGAATTGAACCTAGGTCAATTATCTGGAAAAAAAAGACCCTTACCTGCTGTACTGGCTTTATAGTTTTCAGTTTAGTAATTAAGAGCTGGATGACTTCCAAAGATGATGATATTAAGATAAATTTCTATTAAGAAATTTTTCTTGATCTCAACTAGTCAGTTGCTGATATGACTCACCAGAAGATATATCCATTTTAATAATAACCCTAAAGTATTCATAAATAATAAATATGCTGAAAGAAAAGAAAGGCACATTAAGTGAAAAAAATATGCATCAATGAAACATAGAGATAGCACAAGTGGTATAGCACATGACCAGCAACTGGGAGACACTGAATTTGATCCCCCGAGCTGCAAGATTTGTAGAACCACCAAGTGTGACCTTGGTCAGCCCCACCAGCCTTACTAACTTAATAGCAGGTCTGGACTTTGCCAAAGGAATATTCCTATTTCATACATCTCCCACCCCCATGGACCTGGCACCTTAGTATTTTTACATAAATGTTCATGTTTAGAGAATTTTTCAGTTTCTTAAGCTCAATTGTGCTGACCCATTTTTCTCTACCAACCTCAATTCCCTTACAACATGGCCAGCTTTCAACCAAATAAATTCTCAATATTTTAGCATAACAAATAGTTTTTCAGTCTTTTTTTACATTAGTTTTATCTTATAATTTTGACACAATTGTAGATTCTATTTATTCAGTCATTTTTTTGGACAGACATTTATTCATGTTCTTCTCATTGCCAAGCTTGTGTTATGTGTACTGTTTACTTAGTAATATTGACTCATTTATAAAAAATGTTCCATGAGTTGTCATTTTCTTCCATCAAATGAACATTGATTCAAGAAATACATAAATTAGGGGGCCAGAGGGATAGCGTGGTAGTTAAGGCATTTATTTGCCTTGCATGCAAAGATAGTGGTTCAAATTTTTGCATCCCATATGGTCCATTGAGGCCTGCCAGGAGTGATTTCTGAGCATAGAGTTAGGAGTTAACCCCTGAGTACTGTCAGGTGTGACCCAAAAAAACCAAAAAAAAAAAAAAAAACAAAACAAAACAAAAAAACACATAAATTAACATATTTTAATTTCAGGTATTTAGGAATTTTATTGGAAGAACTTCTTAGATTTCTTTTTTAAAAATATTTTTAATTGTGATCAAAGTGAATTACAAGTCTTTTACGAGTAATATTTAAGGTGCATAGTGACAATGAATTAGAGTCATTCCCACCACCTGTGTTGTCTCCCGCTATCCTTGTTTCCAGCATGCATCCCATACTTCGGTCCCTTTTCCCCATGGTCTCCTTTGTGTATAACTTGTAGATTGAGTTATCCATTCTGGTGTTGTTGACTTTGGGTTTGGTGCTTAAGTCTGCTAATTTTTTATTATCCACTCAATGTTCATGGTTGCTTCATGGTACCATCCATTTTTCCCCCCTCAATTTATGATTGAGAACAAGATGATTCAAATTCTGTGGGAAAAAACTCATAGAATTCTGTATATGAAACCTACAGAGGGCCATGGAGATGCCTCAAGTAGTAGAAAATTCTGAGGCACAAGCAAGATCTTGAGTTTAATGTAACAGCCCCACAGCTCCCTTTATCCCCAGAAATTCTGGATGTGTTCCTGGTGGCTTCACGCTCTGCTGGGCCTCAGCAACATGATAAATTTTGTACCAAAACTATTAAACCTATATCACTGGTAGTGGTTTCTATTAAAATGCGTTCCTTGTTTGCCACAATTTTATGCTGTCAAGTTCCTGCCAGAGTGGTTGAACCAAGTGGGGATGAAAAAGAGTGAAGAAAAGGTATGTTCAGAAAAATTGGTGTAGTCTCCAGAATTTGGCTGGTTGCAAGGAATGAGTCTAATGTCAAGAAAAGGGTGGCAATGGGATTAAAGTATACCCTGAGTAAACTGTTCATGTTTCTCTTACCTTTATTCCTATGTAGAAACAGTGCCACAGGGGGATGAAGAGATAGTACAGGGACTTAGGTGCTTCCCTTGTACTCAGTATACATCGATTCAAATTTGTCATATCTCTGAGTACTGTTAGGTGTTATTTCTGAGCACCAAGTCAGGAATAAACTTTCAATGCAGCAGAATGTTACCTCAAAGCCCAAAATAAATATAACAAATAGGTACCTCAGCATTTGACATTTTTACTTAACATAATAAATTAAATATAATATTTAAAATGTACATATGTGTGAGTCAATGTTTACTGTGGCTTAATAAACAGAAAAATTATGGCTAGCATTTGTTCCCTCTAAAGACACAATATTGATCTAACATAAATTTGTTAGCGTGAAGTATTCTCAGAGCAGCAATCTTTCACATTAAAATGACTATTAAAAATAGATATCCTAATTGTAATTAGCACACGAGTTAGAACATTTTTAGAGGTAGTTCTATAATTACAAACATGAGACAGGAACTAGAGAGATATGTGACCCATACAAATGAAAACTTTTGAGGTAAAAAAAATGTGGGAGGAATTCCATGTGCTCTTTTATATTTGAGCTTAACCTAGGCAGCTTGTCATATCTGAAATTTCATAGGACAGCAGCAAAAGCCAAAAGAGTTGTAACTTGCATCATTTGTGAATCATTTATTATAAGAAACACTCCTTCAAGGAATTCAAATTGCAGACTATGATCAGGCTACATTCTGTTTCCATTTACTATCTGACAACATTCTGGGCTTCCCTTTTTAAAGTGACTGCTATTTTCCATGTCATTCCCATCCCACTTTTGATTTTGAATAAATGGCCCTTTAGACACTAAGAAAATGCTAAGATATATTTATTAAGTAATATTCCAATAAGAGGACAATTGTACTGAAAGAAACACTTAGTAGTTGTCTCACTGGTGGCCAAGATTTGATTCATAGAGCTGTCTGGTCTGGCATGCAGACAGATCTGAAAACCTGATGGGAAAGAAAAGCCTAGCATTCTAACAGAGTCCAAGTCATTTCCAGGCATGTTATTTTTAAATCCAATGGATGGACAGCGAGTCTTCCCAAAAATCCTAAATGCAAATCTCTATTTTCTTGGGCTTTTTTGTTGTTGTTGTTGTTTTTTGGTCACACCCAGCAGTGTTCAGGGGCCACTCTTGGCTCTACATTCAGAAATTGCCCTGGTAGGCTCGTGGGACCATATGGGATGCCGGGATTCGAATCACTGTCCTTCTGCATGGAAGGCAAACACCTTACCTCCATGCTAATTCGCCGGCCCCAAATCTCTATTTTCTTATACCATCCCTTCCTAGTAAATCAAACAAAATTCATGCTTCTTATAGTAATTAAAATGCATCTTTTCGAAGATTTGGCTTTTCTTTTCATGTTGGTTAGAAAACCAAAAATTAGCAATTAGCACACATTCATAAATCTCCTGGATATTTTCCCTTTTGAATTCAAAGATATACTAAGAAGAAAATGAACTTTGGATTTTGGCATGTCTGTACACTCAAAGTAGCTGAAGTACAGATTTTTTAATTGTCTTTTGGAAATAATTGACTCTAAACTAGAGATTTTGTTGGCTAAATTTTGTCTCAAGGCCATTTAAAAAAAAAACAACTGAATTATGACTACAAAAACCAGTAATAATAAAAGTGTTGATTGCAGAATAATTTTTTACAAGACTAATTTTTGCGGACTTTTAAACTATAACACCAACTGGGAATTAGGAATCCTGGGTTCACATATTGCTACTGCTATGGACTCCCTTGAGTGAGTCACTTGACCTTATAAGTGACTGGGATCTTCCTAGGTGCTGGTTAAAAGAAAAAGTGCAGTTTTAATGGAGCTAGACAGAGGTGCTGAGAAGATACACATTATCACAGCCTTTCCATGACTCTGGTTTTACTTTTCATGAAAATTATTAACACTTGGTAAAGAGTTATTGCTTGACAATTTATTATTCTCTTCAAATCCGGGTAGGTTTAAAGTTTAATTTTTTTTTTTATAACAAAAGTCAAACCTCTTGTGCTTTACAGAAACCCCAGATACCACATGGCTAAGAAAACTATGAATTGCATTCAAGAAGCCTCTTTTCTGGCACATAGGTTCTGTATTAGAACGAAATATTCCATTGAAACGTCTGCTCTGGCACCATGAACGGAGAAAAGTCTTGTGTTTGTATACTCTGTGAAGTTGAACAACAATTTCCAACATATGTTAGGAGGGGCTGCCCTCTTTGGAGATGGGAAAATGGATAGCTCCAGAGGGAAAAGAAAACTGAGCGTTGAAAAGTTTTTGTTAATCTTTTACTGGTGAAACAGAGCTGGGAACAGAGCAACCCGTTGGTTGCAGGGAAGGCTTGAGCCAAAAGGCCTAGCCCGCAGGAAATGAACGCTGTCCTTCTCAGTGAGGCTACTTAAGCGGAGAGAAAACATTTACAGTACTTGTAATTACGATGGTTTTCGGCACCTAAATTGTCATAAATCACATTTATAAAAGCCATCTTCGCACCAGTCAAATTTTGAAAGCTGCAAAAAATATTCAGCTGGTGGGTAGTTTGAAACGGTGGTACATATGTTTGGAATAAATACATGTTATAATTATGGTTTTTAATACAGGGAGGTTTCTTATGAGGATTGATACTCACATACTGATGATAATGGAGTACATTGTGAACATAATAAAGTGATGATGGGTGGTATTTGTTCCGGCATTTCTACAAAATACTGCTTCCAACTCTAAGGGGTATGTTACTATGTAAATCCCTATACATCAAGATAAAAATATACTTCTCGGTGTATTTCCTGGAGCAAACTACCTAGAGAGAAAATACCTGCATTTTCACAACCAATTCATGGATCTTAAAACATAATTATGTCTTATTGCATTGTTGATCCCAGAGCAGTATTTGAATTAAAAAGAGTGCCAATAGAATTGGTAGAAAGTAAAAGAGCTGTATTTTATAGCCAAAGCATGGTGGAGCGAAATCAAGTTTTAATAAAAGACTAGTATCATAATACGCAGATGAATCTAACTGTTAATTAGAGTTTTTATTACATATGTATAACTGATGCCAAATTTAGCCCTACTAAGAAAATGAAGAGATATAATAACATATAATGTATATACAGTTTGGCAGAAGTGAAGAGAATTGGATGAACATTTACAAAGTTTTTACATATTTGTCAAATGTATACAAAACTTGAGGAACTGGGCTGAGATACCACTGTATAATAAACTCAGTCACTCAACTACTTGTTCACTATATATTTTCTAAGTACCTCTTTATATATATATTATATAAATACATATAAATGTATATATAAAACATACATATTATATGTGAGTACCTATTTTATACATATATAATATATAAATATAACTTATATATTACATATGCACAACAATTTAGTTATTTGAGTAAGAAATTTTAACAGACTGGGGTCTAGCATTTGAGGGGTTACTGTTTTTAAGGGATATAGAACAGTATAAAAATAATGACAACACACCATATTAGATACACTAATAGATATAATATGTCTTGACATGTATTTCCATAGCAAACAATGCAAAAAATGGCATACACTATGAGTTTATTGTTAATGAGGACTGGCTAGGATATATAGAAATCTAGGAAAGGAACTTTTAAAAAACTGATCATGGTCAACTAATTCAGAATGATATTTTATAGCTCTTGGTCTTGCTTTATTCCCATAAGCACTTAAGAAATCTGGATCTCTTTTACTATTAATACATGTATTTCTAAGGATTCTTTTTTTGTTTTTTGGGTCACACTCGGCAGCATTCAGGGGTTACTCCTGGCTCTATACTCAGAAATCACTCCTGGCAGGCTAAGGGGACTGACCACATGGGATGCCGGGATTCAAAGCATGCAAGGCAAATGCCTTACCTCCATGCTATCTCTCCAGCCCCAGGATTCTTTTCTTATGTCTGTCTTAAAGCAGAAAATGTGATTATATAGCTGAGTAAGAGCCTATATTAGGAATCTAGGCCCTTGTCACAGTAAAATATGCAACAATAGGGTCTAGTACCAAAATTTTGCTCTCTTTCTATCCAATTATATATGTTTCTACCTCCACATTTTCACCAAGAAATAATGTTTTGTGGTCTTTCTTATATTTTTTATTTTTATTTATTTATTTTTTTTGTGGTTTTTGGGTCACACCCGGCAGTGCTCAGGGGTTATTTCTGGCTCCAGGCTCAGAAATTGCTCCTGGCAGGCACAGAGGACCATATGGGGCGCCGGGATTCGAACTGATGACCTCCTGCATGAAAGGCAAACGCCTTACCTCCATGCTATCTCTCCGGCCCCTATATTTTTTATTTTTATCTAGCTGTAAATCATTTACTTTTTTGTAACTTAATTTTAGATCTTTTTTTAGAGCAAATTTTGGCTGTCAAGGAAAGTAAATTGGTGTGAGATGGAGAAGGAAGATTGGGGATGTGGCTCAATGGTAGAGCACATATTCTGCATGTTTGATGGCAAACTCTGCCTTAAGGCTATACCACAGAAGTAATGGATATAGGCCCTATGAAAAATGAAGAAGAAAGATGATGACGACTTTCAAGGAGGATGAAGAGAAACCAGACTGGAGTTTCAGGAGACAACCCCTCATTATTATAGTTTGGAGGTAGGTTGGGATAGTCAGGCATGCATCCTTTTGGATATTTAGACCTAGTGATTTTTATTTACACTTTTTAAGGCCATGAGGCATTTTACTTACTGATATCTTCGGTATGCATTATGAGAGCAGATTTATTCAGTGTTCAAATGAGAAAGGAAGGAAGCCAAGCTAAAATGTTCATATAACTTCACTGAGGTTCTGCTCCCCTGTTGTCCTTCCTTACCTTCGTTCCTTCCTTATGTCATCTTTGATAAGTATCATATTTGCTCCATGGTCTGAGGCCTTTCCTTCCTTATGCTCCCTTGCTTTATCTTTCACAACATCCTTGTAAAGCTAACCCTTTGCAGTTGCTTTTTAAGAAAATGTGAACTAACATGTAGTGTTCTGAGTTATCTCAAAAATAGGCAACAAGGGCGATAGCTTGGGATTGGCGATTGCTCCTTGATCATCTGACAGACAAAAAAATTACCCTTGTTGGGTAATGGGAGATTTGGATAATCTTTGCCACTATGGGTGCGTATCTGGTTAAAATTTCTCTGATGATGAGCTGAGGAAGGAGAGCACTGGTAACGGTGCAAATGCTTAAGTATCTGATGACAAATGGGAAGAACGAGGGGCAATGCCTATAAGGGTATTGGAGCTGACTAGTTACTGCCAAGTTATTTTGACACATTACAGAACAATAATGAAGGCTGGGGGACTGGTAATGAGATTAAAGGCTAAGCAGGAAAGCAAGAGACCTCTTTTTTTTTTTTTTGGTTTTTGGGCCACATCCGTTTGAAGCTCAGGGGTTACTCCTGGCTATGCGCTCAGAAATCACCCCTGGCTTGGGGGGACCATATGGGACACCGGGGGATCGAACCGCGGTCCATCCACTTGCAAGGCAGACACCTAACCTGTAGCGCCACCTTCCCGGCCCCGCAAGAGACCTCTTTTAGTAAGTTTCTGCATAGTTCTTATCTACTTCGTGGAACAGGTTTAACTGAGTGACATATGTAGGATACTAATGCTCCTAAGAGAAGTTTGAATGCTCTGGATAGGAGAATTTGAATTGGAGCATTTTGGCCCCCAAAACATTAAATGGATATCTAGATAACTTGCTTGGGATAAAGTTGGCTCTTTTCACTTCCTTATTACTTAGACATTTTTCACTTTCTTGGAAGTACACACAATGTTTCTGTGTTAGACAGTATAGCAAGACCTTGTACTAAAAGTCAACAGGTGTGTCTCCTTTAGGAATGCATCACATGTTATTTTTGTCAGTTAAAAAACTAGAGATAAGTTTTATGGGACTTGACATAAAGTACAGTGTATAAGATCCTTCTTTTTTATATGACTGACTATGTTCATCTCCACATCATCATATGGTCTCCTGACCATCATCAGGAGTCATCCCTGAAAAAAGAGCCAGGAGTAAACCCTGAATGTAGTTTGGTGTGGTCCCCAAATAAACATTCTCACATACAGAGCTAATTTCTAACATAACTGGTATGTTGGTTTGATAAATGAGGAAATAGTGTATACATAGATACATTGATAAGTGAGGAAAAAGCATATACATAGAAAAAGTAGAAGACAGAAAATATTGTAACATCACTGTCAAGGAAATAGCTCAAGGATTGAAAATTTTTGTTATGTTTGTTTTTGTTTCTGGGATACACCTGGCAGTAATAAAAGCTTACTTTTAGCTCTATACTCTGGAATCACTCCTGGAGTGGGGAATGTCTAGGGGTTACATATGGAATATCAGGGATTAAAACAGTTGATCACATGCAAGGCAGATGCCCTACGCTATACTATAACTCCTCCCTGAATTGAAGATTTTTCTTGAGAGATCACTTCAGATGAGGATTTGGGGGGAAGGAGGTCATTAAGGTGTTAGTGATCAGAATCAGGACTCCTGTCTAGAATATGTACCCTTTACATACGCACCATCTTCCTGATACCAGAATTGTGTTTGAAAATGTTTGACTAGAGTTGCCATGTTTGCACAGGGCCAACTCCATAGATTCTTTTTTTGAAAGAGATGTAAAGCCAGCTGTGGAAAATCATGAGTACACTAGCCACATACGATAATACTGGCCTTCTTGGGGAGAGAAGTTGGGCCAAGCCTCTGCTATAGAAGTCATGTCTCCTGCATCCATAACACATTATCACCACTTTGCTTATGGCTCTGCTTCACTACTCTTCTATGTTTCTGTTTTGCTGGTATTGGGCTGATGTCACTAGGCTTTTTTTATTTTGGAGTGAGTATGGAAACCTCTCCTCCTTCATTCTTCAACTCTCCGAGGAGGACCTGACCAGCTGAGAACATGTCCCACAAAAGCCTTGGTACTGTTATAGTGCTATGAATCTAGATAACTTCATTGTTTGATCCTCGTCATTCCTATAGGAACATGGCAATTTTAGATGGCAAAAGTGTTGCTGAGGTTACTTAATGTTTGGAAAACAAATGAAGTAACATGAGGGCTGAGCAAACAAGAGCTTACTAAACCTTCTGCCAATGTCTTAATGACCACATTGAAGATAACAATAATTTTCACAAATTTGCTTGTAACTGTACTGTTTATTTACATTTATTTTTTAAAAATTCTTTTTTCCTTTTTTATTTTTATTCTTCTTTAATAACTTTGCTCTCACTTATCTGGATACAAATGCATTATGTCAACTATATCAACTATGTGATGCATGTTCTCTAAATAAAGTAAATAAATTGTAAAAAAAAAAGTGTTTGACTAATGGGACCTAAGTTTGTATCTAAGTAAGCAAGAACTCACTGACTTTAAGATGCTTAATTTTATATTCTGTCAAGAACTTAGGATATAGGACAATTTACTGCAGGCTTGGCTCTTAGAAGTATAAAGTACTGATCTGGGTGGGGCAGAATTAAAGTGACTGGGTTGTTTCCAGCATGATCTATACATATTATACAAGAGTGGATAGAATATTTGGGGGGTAGGTCAACCATGTTTAGAAAAGGATATATTATGTTGGTAACAGGCATATTTAATGTGAGGGCTCCAAAGATATAAACCACTTCCCAAGAGCCACTAGAAATGAGCTAGTGAGAGAGACATGAGCATCAACAAATGCTTAGTGGTGACAAGGCCCACTGGAGAATTGCAATACAGTCCCTGAGATTTTGAAACAAATCCAGCTATCTATAATGCGAGTTTTATGCCAAGAGATCATAAATGACCCCAGACATATAAATGTGTCATACTAGAGTCAAAATACTTTCCTTGGCATATTTAATGATTAAATATCTAGAGTTACTGATATTTGTTGTGTTCTATCAGACCTACTAAGTCTGGCCCAGCAGCAGTAACATTCTAGCTAAGGTTGAAATGTCAGAGCCCCAAATAAGCTGCACCATCAGGGACTCTGATTCACTATCATCCACTACATTCTCACAAGCACTCTACTACTGAGTAGGAAAGATAGGAGATAATTTATCCATACACCTGAAGGAGGAGGAAGAGACCTGAGTTTAGTTGGTGCTAACCAAAATTCAGTGAGATTACATTGTAGTCACATTTATCATCAGTGTTCTTAAAATTGAGCAGTAAAAACACTTCCCAAAGTGTAGAGTTGCAGTCAGCCCTTTAGGTTATCCAGGCTCAGTAAATGTAGTCAAGAAAGAATAAATCAGTGAATAGATTTGAAAACAAGAAAAATTTAACTCAATAGATGAGAATGAAAAGGATATTTTTTTTTAGCAAGAAAAGAATCAAATTGTTGGAGAAATTGAATTCTAAAACTTTCAGTTTTTATGAAGCAGAGTTCTTTAGTACGACAGAAAGAAAAAAATTGCCTGAGCTCTATTATGACAACTTTAGAGAGGACTTTGGCTATCAGAATATCACTCGGAAAATAAAGCACTTTCCTTTAGAATATTCAATGAAACCTTTCTGTATTCAACTTATTGAGTAGACCAAGTTGTAACTAACATAAAGGATACATTGAAAGTCAGAGTAGGAAATGCATATCCTGGGAATCAACTTTCTTATACCTCTTAGCAAGCACTGAAGGGCAAAAATGAAAGGAGATGAGAGGAGAGGGTCTTTTGGATTAAAAAAAATCTAACCTGTCTCTAAATAGTTTGGCAACATAAATACAGACATGAGAAACAATGACACATTTATTTCAATAGGACTTTAAATATTGGTTAATACTGGTAAAATGGTGACCATTTAAACCATCTGTACTCAATAATTAGTTCAAATTCTTAATTCTTTCTTTAAGTAAATATACTATATGAGAAACTATTAACAAGCATGCTGATATAGATTTTTTTGTAAATATTTTCTTTGAGATAAAGGTCTGGTCTTTAAATATAATAAACCAAGAAAAAATGGATTTAAACTTACATATGACACATTATGAATGATATAGTATAATAATTTTAAGATGTCTACCTACATATAATCAACCCATACATTAAATAAGAAATATGCAATAAATATATAATAAAATATAGCTTTGTAAAATGTATTTGTATAAACTGTGACATTTCTGGTTGAATTATTGCATAGATAAAATATAAAAATTGGGTTATTCCTAAGTTCCCAGAGCAAACGTATCCATAGAAATGCAAGAAATATGTTAGATTGTATTATAATTTGTAGCAGTGAGTAGCATATTTTGGCATATTTCAGAACTAGTGAAATGTATGAAAATATCAGTCAACTGATGGCTGAAAAATTGCTTTTTTATTTTTAATAAATGGAGACAAGATTTATAAGCCACTGACTCATATTATTTTACATTACTACTGCCACAAATAAAAGTAGCAACTTTGTGTCATAACATCCTAAATATACAATAAGATCCCTGGGATATGCTCATATAAAAGTGACTTTCATATGCTTAGAGACAGCTTCTATTTTTTTTCCTTTTCTTTTTGTTTCAGCTTTGCTTTGCTTTGCTTGCAAGATGAAGAAAAATATGAACTGTTAAGTATGTGTTTCCACTCCCGTTTCAAATAAAATCTCATCAAATGGGGCCTGGGAAATAAAGCTCAAAAGATTGGAGCTCTTACTTAACAAATGACACCCTGAGTTTGATCCCTGTCATCAAATTTTATCCTGATTCCTAAGCATTAATCACTACTGGGTGTGGCTCCTCAGTCTCATCAAAATGGAAAGTAAATAAATTATCAACAAAATCAATTGCAGGTCTAAACTGTTCTTTTTTTTTTTCCAGAAACCTGCCAAATAGTATGTCTATCTGAAAAATGGCCACTCATACTCACAATCTTAACCAATAGAACCTTTGTCCCATTCTGTGGTACCTGACCCTTGATACTGCTAATAGGGTCAGCAAAACCATTTGTCAATTTGGTGACGATTTTTCAGAACAATGTCTTAAATGTTCATATAAAGTACATTTTTAAATGAGGAAAATAAAAGGAATAAAATCTTAAAAAGATAAAATCTTTTAAAGGTAAAATAAAATAATAAAAGAAGATAAAATAAAAGATAAAATCTTAAAAAGACTGCCAAAATAGTTAAAACGGGGCCAGAGCGATAGCACAGCGGTAGGGCAATTTGCCTTGCACTTGACTGACCCAGGAAGAGTACCATTTGATCCCATTTGATTCCATATAGTCTCCCCAAGCCAGGAGCGATTTCTGAGTACATAGCAAGAAGTAACCCCTGAGTGTTACCGGTGTGGTTCCTCCCTAAACAAACCAAAACCAAAAACAAAAATGCCAAAATAGTTAAAACAGTTTTGTGTGGTACTGAAATATTTCTGGTGTGGTATTTTTTGTTTTGTTTTGTTTTTGTTTTGTTTTTTTGGGGTCACACCCGGCAGCACTCAGGGGTTATTTATGGCTCTATGCTCAGAAATCACTGCTGGCAGGCACAGGAGACCATATGGGATGCCGGGATTCAAACCACTGTCCTTCTGCATGAAAGGCAAATGCCTTACCTCTATGCTATCTCTCCTGCCCCTGAAATATTTCTATCTTTATTAACATATTAAATAAAATGATCAAGTAACAGTTTGAGTAACTACCACCAATTAAAAATCATCTAAATATATTTTGAAACATTCTATAATGACAATACTATGTTAGTAAATAACAGTGATTTCTGAAAGTTAATATTAGAGACATGGTATAGGTTAATATTATTTACATAATTTAAGAAATGCTACTTTTTATTTGGAGATTGATGCAAATTAAGATGTGTTATAATTTTCTCACAAATTCATCTGTGCCCTGCAATCTAGCCATACAATCATTATAGAATGTACCTAGTAAGTGTATTACTTTCTCTATTTAATATCATGCCATATCTCATGCATTCAGTCATCTCCTCTTACAATGGTCTAGAGGAGGAAACAGTAAACTCAGGTAACAAAAGCAAAATTTCTGAAGTGCTCCAAATCTGGGGTTTAAACCCAGGTATGACTTATCCTGTTATCTTTGGGTCTTAATATCCTTTTTCCCTAGAGGAAAAACTGTTTCTGATTAATAACTTTATGGCAAAGCTTGCATGCTCTATAAGTCTATATCAATCACCTAGCTCTTGCTTTTATTAAAATGAAATGTGTGTTTATTCTAAATAAGTTCAAAACCTCTATGGGAGTAAGTTGGATATAAATAATAAACTAGTAATGTGTTTATCAATATTCTAACTATAGCAAGTTCAAAATCATTTGGGACTACTGTTTTATTTCCCTCTTCTCTAGTTCTAGTCCCTCATTATTTAAATAGAAATGAAGGTTGACATTTATTTTTCCCTCAAAACGATAATTTTCATTATATTTACTAACAAAAAGCTCTCTCATTTTATTCTCTTTAATAACTAGCTCCCCATTTAAAGTGGGTAAAGGAAATAGGTATCTCAGTCTCTGTAAGACCTTTATTTTCCCCCAGTCAAAAAGGAAGCCAATAACTGTAGCTTGTTCTACCCAGTTTTCACTTCAGTTTTGCCTCAGAGAGACAGTGCTTCTACTAAGAGGTCATTCTGTCTCCCTGGGCTCATTTTGAACTCCTTCCTGATCAAAGATTGCTGGTTACAAACAGTGCTAAATTATGGGAGGTGGTTTTTCTTTCTATGTACTACTGTTCACCAGGGACAGAATTGAGGCCACTAAAATAATTCTATGTGGTATTCTAGGTCTAACTCATTCTTAAGAGAAATATTTGGATACTTGGTGTATTTTAATGCCAGGATAAAACTCTTAGCAATTCCCAGATGAAACAGTTTATGTAACTTAGAGGAATCCTAGACATGATAAATGTATCAGACAAATGTCTTCATGTCAAGGATAAAATTTATCCAAAAGAAGATAAGACAAGTGTAATAAACCACTTAAATGTTATGAGACATGCTTCATACCAGGATGAATTATGTCTCTATCTTGGGTTCAATGTATATATTTTATCATTTTTGAATATTCAATAAAAAACTTTAAATAATGTGATAGGTTTGATTTAAAGCAACAAATGCTAATAAAACCGAATTGAAGGCTAACAGACCTTCTATAACTCAGAGAGATTGCTTAAGAAAACTGTACTAGAAAAGATATTAAAGATGGAATCCTGGAATTTTCTTTACAAGTCTGCTTAAACTTATATAAAATATCTTTTTTTTTTTTTTTTTTTTTTTTTTTGGTTTTTGGGCCACACCTGGCGGTGCTCAGGGGTTACTCCTGGCTGTCTGCTCAGAAATAGCTCCTGGCAGGCAGGGGGGACCATATGGGACACCGGGATTCGAACCAACCACCTTAGGTCCTGGATCGGCTGCTTGCAAGGCAAACGCCACTGTGCTATCTCTCCGGGCCCATATAAAATATCTTAAATATTTCAGAGTCAAATCTATTAAATTTGAAGAATCTAAATACCAACACTTATAATATTTGGTTTACAGCTCTTTTAGGGGAAGGTATTTATTTATTTATTTATGGCTACTCCTGGCTCTGCACTCAGGGACCACCCCAGGTAGTGCTTAGAGGATTACATGGAACATATCATATGCTGGAATTTGAACCTGGGCTCATGCAAAGCAAGCATCCTACCTGCTATGCTGTGACTCTGGCCCCAACAGTATCTTTCTTAGGGACTCAATAGCTATTTCTGGCTTTCTAAGCACCTACATTTCAATAAAATGTATTGAAACTCTTGAGATATTTCTTAAACTTAAAATGAGTTGTATTTCTGCTAATAGTTTCTATAAATATTTATCTAACAAAAATATTTTTCACATTAGAAAATAAAGACAATAATGTGTGAAAGTAGCATATTATAAAAAATAACCTTTGATAACTCTTCATTCTTCTACCTTTAATAAATCAGGAGTTAAGAAACTAATCAGTCCTAAGTGGAGCAGGGGAAACCTCTTCAACAAGTGGTGCTGGCAGAACTGGTTAGCCACTTGCAAAAAAGCGAACATAGACCCCCCAGTTAGCATCATGTACGAAGGTAACATCCAAATGGATTAAAGACCTTGATCAGTCCTGATACTATAACGTATATAGAACAATACATAGGTAAAACACTCCATGACATTGAGACTAAAGGCATCTTCAAGGAGGAAACTGCACTCTCCAAACAAGTGGAAGCAGAGATAAACAGGTGGGAATACATTAATCTGAGAAGCTTCTGCACCTCAAAAGAAATAGTGCCCAGGATACAAGAGCCACCCAATATTCACCCAATACCCATCAGATAAGGGGCAAAATATACAGGGCACTGACAGAACTTTACAAGAAAAAAAAAATCTAATACCATCAAAAAATGGGGAGAAGAAATGAACAGACAATTTGACAAAGAAGAAATACAAATGGCCAAAAGGCACATGAAAAAATACTCCTCATCACTAATCATCAGGGAGATGCAAATCAAAACAACAATGAGATACCGTCTCACACCACAGAGATTGGCACACATCACAAAGAACGAGTGCTGGCGGGGATGTGGAGAGAAAGGAACTCTTATCCTCTGCTGGTGGGAATGTCGTCTAGTCCAACCTTTATGGAAAGCGATATGGAGATTCCTCCAAAAAACTGGAAATTGAGCTCCCATTTGACCCAACTATTCCACTCCTAGCGATATAACCTAGGAACACAAGAATACAATACAAAAATCCCTTCCTTACACCTATATTTATTTCAGCACTATTCACAATAGCCAGGCTCTGGAAATAACCAAGATGCCCTTCAACAGATGAATGGCTAAAGAAACGGTGGTACATATACACAGTGGAATATTATGCAGCCGTCAGGAGAGATGAAGTCATGAAATTTTCCTATACATGGATGTACATGGAATCTATCATGCTGAGTGAAATAAGTCAGAGGGGGAGAGAGAGACGCAGAATAGTCTCACTCATCTATGGGTTTTAAGAAAAATAAAAGTCATTTTTGCAACAATCCTGAGACAATGAGAGGAGGGCTGGAACTTCCAGCTCACTTCATGAAGCTTGCCACAAAGAGTGGTGAGTGCAGTTATAAAAATAACTACACTGAGGGAGTCTAGCAGGAGGAGGCTTGGCAAGCCCACGCCATGCCGGAGGCCTGCTTGGCCAGGCCTAGTGGGGGGTGCAGGACTTGGGTAACCCCAGCACCCCTCTGCCGCCTTGCTCCAGATCTCCAGGGCTTCCCGGGCCACACGCCTGGGCAAGCCGGTGAGTTGGGTCCCTTGGTGGAGCTTGAAGGTACCCTAGGCCTTCCCCCCCTATCCATGCGGCTCCTTAGGGAGGGTCTGGGTGGGGCTCTGAACCTCTGGTCTCCCAGCTTCTTGAAGGATCTCTCCTTCCTGGGAGCCGGGAGTCTAGCAGGAGGAGGCTTGGCAAGCCCACGCCATGCCGGAGGCCTGCTTGGCCAGGCCTAGGGGGGTGCAGGACTTGGGTAACCCCAGCACCCCTCTGCCGCCTTGCTCCAGATCTCCAGGGCTTCCCCGGGCCACACGCCTGGGCAAGCCGGTGAGTTGGGTCCCTTGGTGGAGCTTGAAGGTACCCTAGGGCCTTCCCCCACTATCCATGCGGCTCCTTAGGGAGGGTCTGGGTGGGGCTCTGAACCTCTGGTCTCCCAGCTTCTTGAAGGATCTCTCCTTCCTGGGAGCCGGGAGTCTAGCAGGAGGAGGCTTGGCAAGCCCACGCCATGCCGGAGGCCTGCTTGGCCAGGCCTAGGGGGGGGTGCGGGACTTGGGTAACCCCAGCACCCCTCTGCCGCCTTGCTCCAGATCTCCAGGGCTTCCCCGGGCCACACGCCTGGGCAAGCCGGTGAGTTGGGTCCCTTGGTGGAGCTTGAAGGTACCCTAGGCCTTCCCCCACTATCCATGCGGCTCCTTAGGGAGGGTCTGGGTGGGGCTCTGAACCTCTGGTCTCCCAGCTTCTTGAAGGATCTCTCCTTCCTGGGAGCCGGGAGTCTAGCAGGAGGAGGTTTGGCTGGCACTGGTAATCTCTGTCCAGTCTACATTCTCAAAATCGCGTGGGGGCGATAGCCCCCGCGCGCACAAGAAACATTAATAGTACTCTCACAAGAAACATTAATAGTACTCACTATCATGGAATTATGTTTTTATGTATGCAGAATGTCCATTTTGTACTCTGCCCTTTTGCATACCCCTTCATAAGTTCATATTTCTCTTTAACTTCTTTATCTCCTATCATCATTACTCCTTTTTTACCCTTTCTAACTTAAGTAGTATTGAGTCCTAATTCACAGACCAAAGTGGTGCCCTAGAGTTAACACCCACCCAACTATTTTAAAAGGCATAAAAATGACGCATATCTTTTCAACATTTTATGGGTGTTTTCTTGGACGGCTATAACTTGTGCTAAATACTTTCTTATACAGTGATGATCCCGCCCCATGTTTTTTATCTTCTCTTTGTGTTCTGCTCAATATGGAATTTGGTGTGAAAGAATCCCTCAGTTTAATACTTATGTTTGAACCAAGTCATGGGTCTTGTTGGAAATGTTCTTATGCCCCCATATATCTGATAGCACCACGTGGCTTTATTACTTGTTTGCGTAGGCACACTAACATGGGAAAATACTATACATACTAATAAGTTCTGATCTAATAGAAATGGGAACACACAAATCTTGTAGTGCAATGAGACCTTACACCCTGAACATTGACATAAAGACCTGGCACAGGCCTCAGAAGAATGGGCATCCTCCATTTACCCCTTGATCTACAGAAGACATTTACAAAACATCCAAGGTTGTATATAACATCACCCAGAGGCATTCCTGTACCAGGGACAACCCTACAGCTGCTCTGACATCGATCTACTCAAAAGAGACATCCCTTAACACTGAGAAGACAACAAGAACAATGACCTGCTTACTGGACAGGGCTTGCTGTATTGCCCCTTTATGGTGAGGTTTGTCTATAACATCACCTGGAAGCAATCCTCTACCACGGAAGACCCTACCACTGCTCAGACATCGTCCTGCTCAAAAGAGACTTCCCTTAACACTGAGAAGACTTAACAACAACAACCTGCTTACAGGACAGGGCTTCCTGCATTCCCCTTTCATGGTGAGGTGAAACGAGAAGGCACTCCACATCATGACTTCAATGTAGGACATGCAGATTCCAGAATCTTTAATACAGAAACATGAGACCGACAACAGAGACTGTGTGATAAGTGTGTTGGCACTACGGACAATGTCTTGGAGCGAACGATAACTTTCCTGAGGCCTAGAGCTGGTTTTATGCCAGGAAACTTCAGGGGTAGGATCTCTTTGTATTTAGGCCAAGGCTATTCCTTTCCATGCCTCTCATACTTTGGTGGGCCTATGCAAACAACAATTGCCACTCTAACACCGTTTTTACTGTGCTCCTTTGACTCTAATCCTTAAAATGCACCCACTTAAAATTTGAGGTTAACTTAAGCTAATATGCATGTACATGGAAATGTAAAAAATACTATGCCTCTAATGTTTAAGGAGTTACGTAAGTTTGATGGCTTTAGATTGCCTTGTGTGCTGTTAAGAAATATTATAATGTGCTACAATCTGGGGACTTGAGGGACAAAGTAATTGCACATGGATTCTGTTTTATTTATCTTAACTTTCTTTGGTGAAAGTTCAAAGTTAAGATATCAGCAAGGGGACTTCTTCTGATAATTATGTTATGGGTGATTGTCCTTCCACTGTAACTTTACCTTATCCTCTTTCTTTGCATCTTTTGTTCTCTTAATTCATAATAAAAAATTATTAAAAAAAAAAAAGAAAAAAAAAATAACTACACTGAGAACTACCATAACCATGTGAATGAATGAGGGAACTGGAAATCTTGTTAGAGTACAGGGCGGGTGGGGTGGGATGGAGGGAGATTTGGGACATTGGCGGTGGGAATGTTGCACTGGTGAAGGGGGGTGTTCTTTACATGACTAAAATCTAATCACGATCATATTTGTAATCAAGATGTTTAAATAAAGATATTATTAAAAAAAGAAACTAATCAGGAACTGGAGAGATAGCATGGAGGTAGTGCATTTGCCTTGCATGCAGAAAGATGGTGGTTCGAATCCTGGCATCCCACATGGTCCCCTGAACCTGCCAGGAGCGATTTCTGAGCATAGAGCCAGGAGTAACCCCTGAGCACTGCCGAGTGTAACCCAAAACCCAACCCCCCAAAAAAAGAAAGAAAGAAAGAAAGAAAGAAAGAAAGAAAGAAAGAAAGAAAGAAAGAAAGAAGAAAGAAAGAAAGAAAGAAAGAAAGAAAGAAGAAAGAAAGAAAGAAAGAAAGAAAGAAAGAAAGAAAGAAAGAAAGAAAGAAGAAAGAAAGAAAGAAAGAAGAAAGAAAGAAAGAAAGAAAGAAAGAAAGAAAGAAAGAAAGAAAGAAAGAAAGAAAGAAAGAAGAAAGAAAGAAAGAAAGAAAAAAACTAATTAGAGATAAAAATTTGAAGAGAAAATTTTCCTTAAGAAAGTTTTCAAAGCAACATTAAAAACATTTTTAAGAGATTAGGATCTTAGAGAAAATTGATTCAACAATGTCAGTTTTGTTGCTTTTTTGTTCCTGTCACGAATGATCACCTAGTTAGCATGAGTTTTGAGACACAAAATTCCTTTACCATTCAGAAAGTTTTGCTTTCTAGAATTGCCTCATCAGCACTTGAAGTTTATCTTGCACCATGTTGTTATATAAGGACTCAGAACTTTTCCAAAGCCTATATTTGCATTACATTTTAAACCTCTAATTCTTTAACTCAAAGTTTTTCATTGTGTCAGAAAGCTTCAAAAATTTGCTTGTGTCATTGACAAACTCAAAGTTTTATTAAATCTTTATCTCACAAAATATTAATATTTTTCCATCTAAGCTTCAAATCTAGTCACTATGTTAATGGACAGCAATCAAGCTTAAACTCTGTGATTATCAATTTTCAGACTGTAGTGTTAGTATGAGTTTGAACCCAGAGATAAAAGCATGGAGCAGAATGAGTACTTATATAAAGGAATGTTGCTTCATAAAGTAGTCCCTATGGGAAGTCATATACTTAGTCCAATAATGATGTTATTTCTCAAAACAATTTTGGAAAGTTTCTTTTGCCTTTCAAAGCGAGAGTACTGGTTGCAAAGGTAAACACATTTTATTTCTGCTGTGTGTGTTTGTGTATGTGTGTGTGTGTGTGTGTGTGTGTGTGTATGTTTGTGTTGCTGGTGGTGGTGATAGTGATAGTGCAGGGGACCTGCTCAAGACAAACATTTACCACTGGGTCACATTCTGGGCCTTAGTTTATTTATACAGAGCTATCAGGTGGTAGTAAAACTATTATTGTCGTTATTAGTCTTAGGTTTATAAAATTCACTGTAAAAAATTTAAAAAAGAAACAGAGGCAACTCATTATCATTGTTGTTGTTATTGTTATTTTACTTAATTTTAATCTAAGTTGACTCAAGTTCCTTGTGTGTGAATTGTTCATTCAGTTATTTCTAGATTTTTTTTTACCACCCTTTCTCCTTGGGTTGTCCATCAGTTATGAGGTCTTAAGTTTTCCTGTGTGCCATCTCATGGTGTCTAGGACAGGGGCCCATTTGTCTTCCGAAATGATCCTTATTTTGAAATTTTCAAGCATATATATGCTTCCCTACATGCATCCTCAATATGGCCTTTTCATTGCTGGTTCTGCAAATTCTTTCCATGCTTTTAGTAATAGTGTTAGATGACTTGAAGTCCCCTGGGCCTGTCTTTTACTCCCCTCTAGGGGTGACAGGACATGATATCATCAGGATATGTTTGGACTCAACAAGTTGTGCTTCTCTGGGATGCTGAGAAATTTGGTGGAGCAGGAGCAAGACTAGCAGGGTTGGTTGGATCCTAAATCTAAAATATTTTAGATAGATCACAACCTTAATAGTAACAGTGCTTACCTCGAAGATTTGCTGTGAGGTTGATGAATTAATATTTATAAAGTGCTTAAATAGTGACTCATATAGTGAATATTAGGAATTACTAGTTATATTTGAAAAATAAATATATAATCTTCAAAAACGAAACTGAGTATTAACTGTTATTACTGCTGCAACCTTGTCTGAGGGCATTAAAGGATGAAGGCAAAAGGAAAATTTGGAGAGCCATGATGGCTCATTTTATGTGTCAAAATGACTGACTAATTTGTATCCCCTGATATTTGGTGAAATATTGTTCTGGGTCTGTTTGTGGGGGCTGTTTTAATATAATGTCAGCACTTCAATGACTAGATTGAGTAAAGCAGGTAACTAAATCTTCTCATTGTAGGTGCACTTCATTCAGTCCTCTGTAGACTTGGATAAAAGAAAAGGCAAGTAAAAAAGGATAATTCCTTCTCTTTCCCTGACTGTCTTTGAGCTAAGATATTAATCTTCTGCCTTCAGACTTAGACTTTAAATGGCCATTTGGTCATTTGGTCACCAGCTCTCTTGGTTCTCAAGTAACTCAGACTGACATGATAGTAGAGATCATCCTAGTGTTGCTGATGGTAGATTCAAAGACTTCTGAGCTTCCATAACTGTGTCAATACTTACAGAGTGAATCTCTTCCCTCTTGTTATAAGTAATAAGCAATATTTATGTCATATATTATCTGATAATACATCATATGGTATATATTATATAATTTATAATAATTACATATATGTATATTATGATTGGTTCTCTGGAGAACCAATTAATACAATTAATATTGTATTAATACCAGATTAATACAGATATACAAAACAATATTTTAAATACCTAGCCCAAATAATCTTAAAATTTTTTCACATTCTTTGTATTTTTCTACTTTTTTTTTTTGGTTTTTGGGCCACACCCAGTGGCGCTCAGGGGTTACTCCTGGCTATCTGCTCAGAAATAGCTCCTGGCAGGCACGGGGGACCATATGGGATGCCGGGATTCGAACCAACCACCTTAGGTCCTGGATCAGCTGCTTGCAAGGCAAACACCACTGTGCTATCTCTGGCCCCATTTTTCTACTTTTTTTTTTTACCCACTTTACTTCATTTCTTTTCATACCTGGTACACTGAGAATTGATTGCATTAGACATTTATGAATTTCTTAATTTTAAATTATATTTTTTACTAGAAGATTTATATTTAGTAGAGACTTGAGATAAATTGTGTGATAAATTTAAAATAGACATTTATTATTGGCAATTTCAAAATTGCTTCCATTTGAAACTTCAGGTTCATGAGATCTTATTTGTCAAAAAAATAATCAGTATCCATGTATCTTATCTTGCAGCTGTAATTCATAATGACAACTGAATGTCAGAATCCTTGCCCTAATCCTCTTTCTAACACTTTGTCTTTTTGTGGTCTTTGGTATATCATTTATTTTTGCCTTAACTTGGACTCTTAGTTGGTAAAATGAAATCACTAATAATATTTTATGGAAATTAATTAATGTTTATACAAATTGAATATCTCAGAAAGAACTATATTGCTGCAGATCACTGAAAAAGTGCTGTCCACATTTTTTTTATAGAGTGGGACTTTTTAGAAGTGTCCTTGTGTATGGGGGTGGAGGGGACAGAGAAATAGTACAGGGGTTAAGGCCCTTGTCTTGTACTGCCATAAGTGAGCCCTGGAGCAGGGACAGAAATAAGCCTAAACATTGTTGAGTGTGTCTCCAACAAACAAAAGGAAAGTCCTTGAAATCTTTAGTTTTTCTGAACTAAAATTATTCACAAAGTAAAACTTTAGTTCTATTTGAGAATCCAAGAAGTTTCATTGAGTTCTATAGAATTCTATTCTGTTATGATTTTATTGAATTATATTGCTACTATTATTCCCTTCTCACTTCTATTTTTTGTAATGCTGGGCATTGAGTCCTAGGCATGCACTCTTATTACTGAGTTATATCCCTATCCCACAGTTATTCCTTTTACAAAGTTTATTTGTCATGCCAGATAGATAAGTATAATCATGTGCATACACAAACACATCTATTCTCAGTGCATGATGTTCTACAAATATTTATAAGGTATAATCAAATTTTGGGTAGGTTAGCAATTTTTGTTGCTCTGATTAATGAAATGTTTGAGGGTCAAACTTTTTCATTTTGGTGATCACATACAAGCACTCTGGTGGTTGCACACTTTGGGACAGCACTTGCACATACTAGGCAGTTAGGATTCCCAAATAGCACATATTGTGTTGTGACTTTGGGTGCCCTAAAGAGTAGAGCTGCTAAGGCTACACATGTTGCATGAGGGCTGCATCAGGTTGGTAATTGATGGCCTTATGCTTCGCCACTGAGTTATATACTAGAATCTAGGCTGGCAATTGCATGGAAGTAATTAATTTTGCATCACACTCAGTTGTGCTTATGGAACCATGTCGTGACAGACTGAACCCATGTTTCTTACGTTAGGTTCTTAACTATCTTTTTGGTCTTCAGTTAGTGATTTTAATTATCTTCCTTGCATGGTGCCAGATTTTTTCAGAATTTGATAGTATTTAATTTAATCTAAGCTTTATTTTTAGCAGAGGCATAAAAAGAAAAAATAATAACAGTAGGCCTTTTATTTAGAAAGCATTGGTATGATGATGAATATTTTTATTCCCAACCTGTAATGATTTAAGAGTAGTACTATGGATAACACTTCTTTTCTTTTCTTTTTCTTTCTTTCTTTCTTTCTTTCTTTCTTTCTTTCTTTCTTTCTTTCTTTCTTTCTTTCTTTCTTTCTTTCTTTCTTTCTTTCTTTCTTTCTTTCTTTCTTTCTTTCTTTCTTTCTTTCTTTCTTTCTTTCTTTCTTTCTTTCTTTCTTTCTTTCTTTCTTTCTTTCTTTCTTTCTTTCTTTCTTCCTTTCTTTCTTCCTTCCTTCCTTCCTTCCTTCCTTCCTTCCTTCCTTCCTTCCTTCCTTCCTTCCTTCCTTCCTTCCTTCCTTCCTTCCTTCCTTCCTTCCTTCCTTTCTTTCTTTCTTTCTTTTTTTTTTTTTTTTTGGTTTTTGGGTCACACCTGGCACGCTCAGGGGTTACTCCTGGCTCTATGCTCAGAAATCGTCCCTGGTAGGCATGGGGGACCATATGGGATACCGGGATTCGAACCACTGTCCTTCTGCATGGAAGGCAAACGCCTTACCTCCATGCTATCTCGCCGGCCCTCTTCTTTCTTTCATTCTTCATTTTTCCTCTTTCTTTTCCTCCCTCCTTCCCTCCCTCTCTCCCTCCCTCCTTCCCTCCCTCCCTCCCTCCCTCCCTCCCTCCCTCCCTTCCTTCCTTCCTTCCTTCCTTCCTTCCTTCCTTCCTTCCTTCCTTCCTTCCTTCCTTTTTTTTTTACAAGATTTTATTAAGAAATTTTGAAGAAGGGGAGAGAAGATTAGAAAGAGAGAGAATAACTCACTCCAGAGAGAGTGTGGGCTTCTCCTAAAGTGAGGAATGACCTGGTACAAACAACTCAGATACAATACATCTCAAGAGGGGAGATGCAGAAAACATTTGCATAGAAAGGGGGAGTACATGTGCCTGGATGAAATATTTTATGATAATATTTGCACTTCAGTATTCTGGTTTGTTCAAAGATGCTATTAGATTTTTAGTATGAGGTTCACATTCTTATTCTGTAATAACTTTTGATATCTAGAGGAAGGTTAAAATGACAATAGGTCCAATATTTTATTTTATTTATTTTTTTTGTTTTGCCTGTTTTTTATTTGTTTGTTTTGGGAGCACTCTGCAGTGTTCACTGCTTATTTCTGGCTCTGTGTTCATGCATCATACCTGGTGGTGTTGGTGGTGAAGTGGGGGTGGGCAGGAGTGTATATGATACATGGGGTCAAACCCTGTCAGCCAAATCCAATGTAAGTGCCTTAATTGGTGTATTGACTCTGAGGCTCCAATATATGCATTTGCATTTTATTTTACTTTCTGAAAAACTATTCATTATTCTTTGTCCTTGATTTGTTCATTCTTACTTTTTAATTTTCAGAAAAGATATTAAGTATAGATGCTTAGATACTTTCATGAATTACTGTGATGTACCTTTTCCACTTGCCATGCTCTTTTCCTCTATAAATTCATCTGTCTGTCTTGTTTCTCTATTTCTTCTTTGTTTTCTTTTAAATAGTTGTTATTAGTTTGAATAGAAGTGTGAAAATACCCTAGGTTTATTTGCCAAAATACAGTTTATGTATTACTTGCATATGTTACTTGAAAAAAAAAGAAATTAAACTATACTTTGTTTTAGTAGTATTTTTTAAAGCTTGAATTTTTAAGCTCTGATTTCTTTTTTCTGTTTTAATCTCTTTTTTCCAGGGAAGGACTGTGCTTTTATACATTTTGTGATTAGGTAGCATAGTTATAACGGCTAATATTCATGAGTTTAATGTGAAAGTTATTGTACTCCACTGTCATAAAGTGTCCAAACACCCAAACCATTGTCTTCTCTAGTTCAACTCCTTACCCTACTTTTTCCTGCTGTTTGGTAATCTCAGTTTGTAATCAAAGGCCATAGGTTTCCCCTCATTCAATATTGTATATTCCCTTACTTTGTGAAACCCTAGTCTCTATACTGATATAAAATTTTTCTCCTGGGTGCAGAAGAGACAGTATAGGGTTTAGGCATTTGTCTTATTGCCAACACTGATTTTATCTCTTGCACCACATTTGTTCTCCTCCCTCACACTTCTCTCCTTGCTACCCCCTACCATCACTAGAAGTGCTCTTTAAGCATAGAACAAGGTGTGACCCAAATATCTAAATCCAAACAAAACAAAATAATCCCCAAATAAATAGAAACCTAGTCTCAAACTTTTGAAACTCAAGAAATGAGTTTGAGTTTGATCTGAAAGAATTCATCTATACCATCATAAATTTTTTACAGAACAATAATAATGGGGAATAATATTGTTTCTAGATTGGGAAGAACTTTAAGTAGGAGTACATCTTTATGCATGCTTTTATCCCAGATCACAAATATACCACATGCCTGGGAAGCTAAGTCTGTAGCAGGAACTCAAAGGAGCAGGATAACTCTTCTCTTAATGTGATTTCTATCAACTGATTTCCTTTTTTAGAGATTGATCTACTTTTCTTACCTGAGGTTTTTAAAACATAAAATAAACAGAGGACCACACTCCCTATAAAGAATTACCTGACACTGATTGTTGTTGTTTTTGAAACATACATCTGTAGGGAGAAAAATGGTTTCCTAAAATTTCAATCCTAAAGAAAGTCTCTGAATTGACTAGGAGTTTTATAAGGTCAAGGTCCTTTGGGCCAGATGAAAAATGGTGAGGCTTCAAATGTTCATGGACTTAGCTTGGGTCTTAATGGTCAAAGAAAACTCTCAGAAATGAGATAATTAGAAGCCAGTACTTTCCAAGCCCATTCACATCTTTTATCACTTAGAAGTAACTGTTCCTTCACAGAGCCATCCATTTGCTTCTCCTGAACATGTGTCTGACATTCATTAGAACATGAAAGCTGAAAATGTGTTCCTGAATGAATAGTGGTTCAGAACTCAGGAAAGGAGACAGGCTTTCACAGAAACATGCTGATTGTTTAGCTGTAAAATAACGAGGCAAGGGAACAGGGACATACACTGTTCAGTTCAGCTCATAGCATGTGGCTGCCAGCTCACCAAAAGAGATCCCATAGTTTGGCAGAGCAGAGGACCAGACCATAACTAGAGACTGCAGGGGGCAAGAGAAAGGCAGGGTGGTACCAGTCTATCCATCTCGATCATTGCAGAGTCCTATAGTGTGTCTGATAGGCTCTGTAGGATAGAGGTTGATTCCTAATTCCCAGTAAAAGTCCTTTATGCTCTTTTGAACACCTTCCAATTTGGACAGAGGCCTGTCACACCCCTGCTTGCTGAGTGGCCTCTGCTCTCCCTGGAATCTCTTGGCTTTGCACCTCTCTGACCCCTCCCAACTGGACCACTCCTGGGACAGCATGTGCTTTGCATGAAATAACAAGGTTAACTGGACGAGGTTGAATAACTATGTGGGGAGTGTCTTCAAGTCTCAGGATAGAAATGAAATAAGCATTATAATGACCATACTAGAGAAGAATTAGATTCTTCTTGCATTCCCATACTGATGCGGTTCTCTGACTTGCCTTGAATTGTATTTTCTTCTTCTTCTTCTTCTTCTTCTTCTTCTTCTTCTTCTTCTTCTTCTTCTTCTTCTTCTTCTTCTTCTTCTTCTTCTTCTTCTTCTTCTTCTTCTTCTTCTTCTTCTTCTTCTTCTTCTTCTTCTTCTTCTTCTTCTTCAAAAGGTAAGTATACAGAACAGAATTCTTCAAACAGTATAAAAAAGAATTGTATGTTTCAGTGGAGGGTATAATTATTTTATTAATGGCTTTTCTCTAAATTTATTCCTCAACAACAATTTGGGAAAAGGCCAAATTACTCATTCAAAATCAACAATAACAACAACAACAACAACAACAAAACCAACCTTGGGAAGTAGAAAGAAGGAATGGAAACCCCCTAGAAAAAAATTATCAGGTAAACTTGATTTTGTCATTGTTGACAAATGTCTAGTTTTATTTGTTGCAATCTAAGAGGTTTCAGACAGAAAGGACCCATGTCTGATTAAAAATAAGGTTCCTGAGACTACAAAAAACAAAAAACAAAAAACCCTGGGATACGGCAATGAGAAGGTAGAGAGCCAGTGGTTGTTCCCATGACAATATGCTTCAAGAGTGGAGAAACCCTGAATCTCTTAGGCCACGGGAATTTCCTTCCTTCCCCAATACTTGCTGTGCCTATACAAAAAAAAAAAAAAAAACCAAAAACGTGGGGTAACACAAACCCTGCCATTGCAGCACTTTTTCTGGTGTTGTTTTGTTTTATTTTGGTTTTTTTTTTTTTGAGATTATTTTTCTTCTCCTTTTTCTTCCACTTTTGTGGATATTATTCGGTGATTTTTTTTTAGTAGTTGATACCAAATTTTTTCTCCTCTTTTCCTTAACCTTTGTACGTCCAACAGAATAGCATAATTTGAATCATTCAGCCTCATAAATTGAGGGGGGAAAAGAATAATACCAGGACCAGTCATATGAACATGTAATGTAAATAAAAAATGACCAGACTGGAACACCAAACAGAATAGATACCCAACCTATAACAAGCTCTAAGGCGGAGACCATTTGCACTAGGATTCTGGGGGGTAAAGGAGGGAGATGTGGGAGACATGCTGGGAACAAGAGTGGAGGGAGGATAACATTGGTGGTGGGAATGCCCTTCATTCATTATCACTATGTATTGTAAATGATTCTGTGTAATGAACTTCAGTCACAATAAAAAAAAATCACTTGTATTCATTGAGTAAAACCTGGTGTAGAAGAGAAGAGAATGGCTAGACTAAGGGAGCATGTGGACTGAAGGTGAGGAGGGAGCCTAGTGGGATGTGATAATGCTGGAATTTCAGAAACAGGAGAGGACATAGATATATTAATTAAGAAAAAAGGAACTAGTCTACTGATAAGCAACTTTGGGACTTACTGGGATAGGAGGCCAAGCAGTCAAGCAAGTCCAGCCCCACAGAGTAAAGATGCTGTCAGAATCCATGAAGTTGTCAAAGACCTTGCAAGCAGTGATCTTCAAGGCTGAAAGTTCAGAAGCAGGGGTCATATCCAGACACACATCTGGCTGAGATTGAGACTAAAAGCAAACAATAAGTCATAGACTTCATGGTGGTTACTGGCAACAGAGGCTTTTGATCCTCGGGTAAATTTCAGCCTAGCCAGAAACTATTATAAACACATTACATTTGTTTTATTTTTAAATAACAGATATCCTACACAAATACGTTTAGGGAAAGGATAAATTATTCCCCACAACCTCTCACCTGAATTGTTGTTGTTCTGGCTTCTTGTCTTCTCTCCTCATAGAGGTTTGCCTTTCTTGACAATCTGAACCTCACACAACTGCCATCCCTCCATCAGTCAACCCCATCAAGGGCTGACTTGCAACATCTCTCTTTCTCTCTTTCTGTCTCTTTTATATCTAACACTACAGTTTGCACTATTGTTAATGAGGAGTGCCATGAATGTCATTTTATCCCCTTTAAGCACCCAGTTCTTGTCTAGCATGATCTGTTCCAACTATCACTGTCATAGAAGACCCTTTGCTACTTTAACTTCTCTCACTGCTCCTTGTGGCAAGATTCCTACTATGGGTCAGTCTTCCTGTCTTCATCTCTAGTACCCCTAGATATTATTACCATATTGTCTTTTATTTTCTTATAGCCTACAGATAAGTGAAATATTCTGTTTCTCCTTTTCCATCTGATGCATCTCACTCAGAATAATAATTTTCATGTCCATCCATGTATAAGCAAATTTCATAACTTTATTTTTTCCTAACAGCTTCATAGTATTCAATTGTGTAATTGTACCACATTTTCTTTAGTCATTCATCTGTTGTCAGAATCTTTTAGATTTTGGTTATGTAAACAATGCTGCAATGAACATAGGAGTGCAGATGGCATTTTTGTATTATGTTTTTAAATTTGTAGGATATATCTCTAGGATTAATATTTCTGGATCATAAGAGAGCTCAATTTCCAGATTTTTGAGGAATAAGCATATTGTTTGCCAGAAATACTGAAATAGATGGCATTCACATTTGCAGTGAATGAAATTGCCTTTCTCCGTGCATCTATACCAGTATTAATTGTTCAGGTTCTTTGTAATATATGTATTCTTTGTGGTGTGAAATGATACCTCATTGTTTTGATTAGCATCTTCCTGATGATTAGTGATCTGGAGTATATTTTTATGTGTCTTTTGGCCATTTGTATTTCTTCTTTGAGGAAATATCTGTTCATTTCTTCTCTTCATTTTTTTTTTTTGGTCACACCTGGCAGAGCTCAGGGATCACTCCTGGATCTGTACTCAAAATTGCTCCTGGCAGGCTTGGGGACCATATGGGATGTCCAGATTCAAACCAGAGTCCATCTGGTATTAGCCCTATTTCTGTGCTATCTCTCTGGCCTCCCTTCTCTCCATTTTTGTATGGGATTAAATGATCCTTTTTTTATTAAGTTCTGTCAGTGCCCTGTATATCTTAGATGTAAACCCTTTATTAGATGGGTATTGGTTGAATAGTTTCTTCCATTCTATGGTAGCCTTTGTATCCTAACTACTGTTTCCTTTGAAGTGCAGAAACTTCTCAGGTTTTGTTTTTGTTTTGTTTTGTTTTTGATTGGGGGAGGTCACACTGGCAGCGCTCAGTGGTTACTCTTGGCTCTGTACTCAGAAATCACTGCTGGCAGTCTCAGAGACCATATGGGATGACAGGAATTGAACTGGAGTCTATTCTGTTTTGGCTGAGTGCAAGGCAAACACACTACCTTAGTGCTATCTCTCCGGCCCTAAATCTTCTCTGTTTAATGTATTTTCATTTGTTTATTTTTGCTTCCACTTGCTTAGACAGTAGTGTTTCCTCCTTGGAGACACCGTTAGTCTCAATGTTATGGAGTGTTCTGCCAATGTTTTCTTCTATGTACCTTTTGGTTTCAAATCTGATATCCAGGTATTTAATACATTTTCATTTGACCCTTGTGCATGGTATTAAACAGAGGTCTGAATTCACTTTTTGGCCTCCTTATTTCTTCTCTAAAGCCCTTATCTGAGAGGCTATCTTGGCAGTTGGTACTTGTAGGGTCTTAAGAACTATCACTGACTGGGGCTGGTGCAAGGGGCACAATGGGTAAGGCTATGCACGTGCTAGCCTAGGACAGACCACGATTTGATTCCCCAAGCCAGGAACAATTTCTGAGTGCATAGCCAGGAGTCACCCATGAGCATCACCGGGTGTGGTTAAAAAAAAAAAGAACTATCACTGTCATTACTGTCATTTTCTAGGCATGGTGAAGTTCTACGTTGTTTCTTTATTTTCTCCTTTGCAGTGTGTTTTGCTGGGGTTCATTGACTAAAAGGAATGCTTGTTTCTTTGCATTGGTTTTGGCTTCACTCTCTTCTGTGATGGGTTGTGGCCACTCTTGACAATGGCAGCACAGTCTCCAGGTAAAGGCCACACTTGAGGTTCACTGGAGTACAGGAATCTCTGCCTTGTTCTTTCTCTATAATGATTTTAAGGTTATTTTGGTCTAGTCCATCCCTTCTATCCTGTTCTCCTGCTCATCTACTATTAGTCCTTCTCTTCTACTTTGTGCTGTGACAAAACATGAATATTTTTCTCACACATGCTGTGTGGGTATCCCCTCCCCCAACTTCTTATTTATCCCACCTGAATGATCAGAACTGCCCACACCTAGAATGGGCAGGTAGAGGAGTCTGCATGGTGGAGAGAGAGGGTATAAGAAGGAAAGTGATAGAGAAAAGTGTATGAGAGGCATCATCATCATCATCATCATCAGAGATTCAGCATCAGATTCAGTATCACCAATTCAGCATTAGATTCAGCATTAGCAATTGAGCATCATCAAAGAAGCAGCAGCAGTAGCATCACCAAAGGGAGTTAGTCAGCATGGAAGCCATTTAGGAAGCCTGGAAAAAGCAGCTGAAAGGGAGACAGAGCCCAAGAGAGCCAGAAGGAGTAGGGAAGTAGCTGCTAGGAAAAGGCTTAGTATAAAGGCTTAGAATAAAGTATAAAGTATGAGGAGATGTATATGGTAGTAAGGTTTGTGAAATAAAGCTGTCTGACTCCTGGAACTTCATCTGATTGCTTTGCGAATCTCTCCACCCTCAACCTGTAATCTTCAGACCTGCCAGACCAGAGGGGCTGTGGAAGCCAGGTCGAGCCCAGAAAGGCCTCACCATCCCCCTACCAACTCTAGGACTCATTAATTTATATTAAGACAACAATGCTGCTATGGTTTGAAAATCTATTTTTTTTAACCAACGACATTTTCACATCATTTGCCCTTAGTACTTAGCTATAAATGCTATTTACTCCACAAAATGGTATTCACATGCCAATACCATAGGAGATAATTTTTTAATATAAAGGTCAATCAACATTTTCTTTTGTTTTGTGTTGTTTGTTATAGGGCCACACCCAGCAGTGTTCAGGGGTTACTCCTAGATCTGCATTCAGGTGTTATTTTGAGTTTTTCAAGGGGGAGCACGAAGAATGATTAGGATCAAACTTGGGTTGGCTGCATGCAAGGGAATTGCCATACCCACTGTACTATCAATCAACTTTTTATATAAAGGGCTAGATAGCATACATTTTAATCTATGAGACTCACAGGGTTTCTGATGCAACCCCTTCACTCTACTATTGTAAGGTGAAAGCAAATTTAGATAGTCTATTAATAAATGAATAAGTTCATGTCTCCACAGTCTTATTTATAAACTTAGTAGCAGGCTGAATTTGGCCATAAACTGTAGATTACTGACAGCAAGAATCATGTTCTTGCTGATTTAGCAATTGTAGATATGAACATCTGAACATCTAAGACCTTCAGCTAAAAGAAGTATAGATCAGAATTTAGGTAGATGAAACATGAGGGTAGAGATAACAAATAAAGGAAGCATATGACACTGCTTGGCATTAATTTTTTAGACTCTTTACATTCTGGTAATCTACAAGAGCTTTTAGTACAAGGTAAGAAAATTTGAAGCCTCTAGCATCAAGAGAATCCCCCATCTGCCTTAAAGTCACAAATATCCATGTTCAGCTTGATTATCATAAAAACTATGAATGACTATCTTTACATGAACTGTGCTGGCTCTTTTTCCCTGAAATAAAATATTACAGAGACTTTATTTTTTTCATTCCCATTGCTTGTAGGTGGAGACAGGAGGCTGAATTCAGGCCAATAGAATGTGAGTGGAAATTATTTACATCACTTTTGGACCTGGCTCATAAAATCTCCCACTAGGTTGTCCATTATTTTTCTATCCATCTACTTGCTGGATTGAGCAACTTCAAAAACTATGTGTTGAAGATAGCAAACATTCTATCAGCTTGTCCATAATAAAATTTATAGAACTGAAAATACCTATCCTTATTCAAACATACAGAATTATCACTATAAACATTTATTGTATTAAACCATTTTATTTCAGATGGTATATGTTGTGATAGTTACTATTAATTTGGTAAATCCAAAGGAAATTTATCTGCACTCTAAGTAAATGAAGGTATTCCATTATGTAAAACAATTCTAGATAAGAATGTGGGATTCACCCAATTATAGAACATAAATTGAAATATATAGATCATGTACTTTTAAGTCTCAATAAACACTATTCTATTTAATAAATCACATTTTGGGATTATGTTTTATACATATAATTGTCAAAGCAATCTCAATTTTTTTTGCATCATAGACCTATTTCTCCTCTCAATAGTCCACAAATGGAAAGTTGGTGGTAACAACACTGCCACAGGCAACCTTTCAAAGATGTTTGAGGGGTCAGTAACAGCTGAGGCTGCAGTTTCATGTGTAGTTCACATGTATGGACTCCACGACCTACAGGAAGAATCATGGTGAGGGGTAGAGGGTGTGTCCTCATCGACATTGAGGCCAAGACCCAGACAAATTTTGTTCCTCAGGTCGGCTTTTGTAGTTAAAGGTGCTCATTTGGTCTCAACAGCTGCAGAACCCTCGTGTTAATTTACCTTCACTTCCAGGTAACCTGATGAACCACAGTAGCCTATGAATTCTCCATTTGACCCATCCTCTGGCTATAGGTAATATATTTTTGAATTTATCCAATTTTATTGTGCTGCCAATTATTGACCTATCGGCCTAACAAGAGACCACTTCTATAAAAATAAGTCACATCACTGGTTCCTATTATTTCTAAGAATTTGATAAAAATTGATCAGTTTACATATGAAGCTGCTTCAACAACCTGCAGTGTTGTTCTTCTGGAAAAAAACTTTAACTTAGTAATTCAATGTCTTCTCATTATAGTCATATCTGTTATTGTTTAGTGGGTGGAGCTTAGTGATGTGTGTCTTTTCAGGAATTTTTCTGTTTGTTTAAATTGTGTGATGTGTGTGGACATCACTGTGTTTAATCCTTCAATCCATGAAAAAGCTTCAAAGGGGGCCAGCAGTCGAGCTGGGGAACACCCACAAAATGTTTAGAGAGGGACGCATTCTCCATCTTGGGTTCTCCACCTCAGCTAGAGTCATAAACTCTTAGCTCTTTCTCTTAGATGAGATGTGTTCTAGTTGGACTGAGACACTACCACAGAAACCACTTCCATTCCCTCCCCTAGAATTATCAAATGTGTAAGGATCTTTGGGAAACTAAAAGCTTCCAGAGAAGGAAAAAAATAGGTTAAAATTCAAACAAACATAAGCAACATATAAACTTAATTGATTTAAATCAAAAGAAAGCTTATACTGGGGTAAAATCAAGAAAAAGTCAACTGAACAACACGAGAAACAAATCATGTTAGTTTATTTGTGGAGATTTTTATTCAGAAACTGATATGCCATTCCATTCCATTTGATTATTCAGCATCTCACAGTGCAATCACAGTAAAATTTATTTGAAAACCCATTTAAAACATTAAAATGTTTTCATTTCCATGTTTTTGAAGTGAAAAATCTACAGAAATAGTTATTGGCTCAGTGTAATTCCACCTGGACTTTGAGATATGATTATTAAATTGGTAAATACATTGTATCAGTTCAGGTATATAGTACATGTACAATAATGTGACTGTGTATTTATATTACAAAATTTTTGCCATAATGTTAGTTAATATCTACTACCTCACAAAATTGCACATTTTTTCTTGTAATGAGAACTTTTAAGAACAATTGTCTAGGGCCCAGAGAGATAGCACAGCGGCGTTTGCCTTGCAAGCAGCCGATCCAGGACCAAAGGTGGTTGGTTCGAATCCCGGTGTCCCATATGGTCCCCCGTGCCTGCCAGGAGCTATTTCTGAGCAGACAACCAGGAGTAACCCCTAAGCAATGCCGGGTGTGGCTCCAAACCCAAACCCCCGCCCCCCTAAAAAAGACAATTGTCTAAAGAGATAAATAACACAGAATTGTGTTAATCATCAAAATTATCTTAAAATGAAAGTTTTTACCTTTGACTACCTTTACCCATTTCTCCTTCCCTATTCTCTTCTTCTGCAATCAATAATCTATTTTCATCAATCTATCCATCAATCTATTCTCTGTATTAGTACAGATTTTATGGAAAGATTTTGTAAGGTGATATTAGATTTGAGTTATTATGCACAAGGAACCAAACCATATAATGTTGATATTGTTATACATGAAACCTGACAAAGCTCAGTTTGATTATAAACAACCTAATATGGTTTACGAGGCTACATGCGTGTAATAAACTATAACTTCTAATGTATTTTAAAGAAAAGGTGTCCTAAGATATTTATTAGTATGATGACACCAACAATTTCTAACCTTTCAAAATATGAAGTCTTACCCTTTGCTATAACTTAGATAAACTAGAGGGTGATATATTTAGTGAAATGAGTCAGAAGTAAAAAGTCAACTGTCCATGATTATTTTCATATGTGGCATATAAAGAAATAAAGTAAAGAAATGTATATTATCCAGTTAAAACAAAACTTTATATTTTGATAACAAAACTGAGGATAATTGCCAGAATTAGGGGAGGAAGGTTGGGGAATAGAAGGCAGACTGGAAAGTTACATAAAATGGAGGGTCTTTGGCATTAGTGGCGATTGTGTTGTAGAAACTTTGTACATCAAAAACATAATTTTCGACACTATTTTTTTAGAGGGCTGTATCTATCAATCTTTATTGGGCAAATAGTGTAAGCAGGAATAATAGCAGCAGAGCAACTTGTTAGTTTACAGAAAGAAATAAATGTTTAGTTAACATTTATAAAAATGTATTTATTAAATGAATGGTGCATTTAAGATCTGATAAAAATAAGAATATAAAAGACGTTTTTGGTAGTTTAGTTTTTTTTTAAGAAAGTCATGGGTATTTTATTTATTTTATTTATTTTAATTTTTATTATGATCATAATGGGTTACATATCTTTCACTATAGTATTTTAGGTACATGTTGTGTTAAATAATTAACGATGGGGCTGGATGGCGGTGGATTTCTCTCCGTGCCATTCCAGTCCACGTCGCTCTGCAACCTCCATGCAGCCAGCGAGTCCCAGGCCCAGGTGAAATCACTCACTCACAGTCAGGCGTCAGGAAGCAACAACTTTATTCAAGCCCTAGCCACCACGTGTGTGTGTGGCCTATACATAACCTTTCAAGCACAGCAATATTTTGCTAGCCCTGCATCTTATTTCCTGTTAGCCATCTTCCCTTTGGGCTCCATGCTGGTCAAAGACCAGAACACAGAAACCCAGAAGCCAGAGCGCACAGCAGCGCAGAAAGGGCCAAGAGCCAAAAAGGCGCAAAAAGCCAAAAAGGCCGAATTCCCTTGGTCCAAGCCTTATCTAACATTTCCCAGACCCCTCCCAGGAATGGGAGGGTTTTACAGGTAAGGTTACACCTACTATCCGGTTCCCAAGACCCCTCCCAGAAATGGGTGGGTCTCAAGGTTTAAAATAGCGTGGGACAAACCAACATCTGAACTTTAAAAGTTTACAGAAGCCAATGTGGGTGTACCTATTTTAAACCTTGAGACCCACCCATTTCTGGGAGGGGTCTTGGGAACCGGATAGTAGGTGTAACCTTACCTGTAAAACCCTCCCATTCCTGGGAGGGGTCTGGGAAATGTTAGATAAGGCTTGGACCAAGGGAATTCGGCCCTTTTGGCTTTTTGCGCCTTTTTGGCTCTTGGCCCTTTCTGCGCTGCTGTGCGCTCTGGCTTCTGGGTTTCTGTGTTCTGGTCTTTGACCAGCATGGAGCCCAAAGGGAAGATGGCTAACAGGAAATAAGATGCAGGGCTAGCAAAATATTGCTGTGCTTGAAAGGTTATGTATAGGCCACACACACGTGGTGGCTAGGGCTTGAATAAAGATGATGCTTCCTGACGCCTGACTGTGAGTGAGTGATTTCACCTGGGCCTGGGACTCGCCGACTGCATGGAGGTTGCAGAGCCACGTGGACTGGAATGGCATGGAGAGAAATCCACCGCCATCCAGCCCCATCCTTAATTATTTAACACAACATCTGGCGCTCCGAACTTTGACCTGAATCCTGGACCCAATAAAACAGCAAATATGGTAATATTTCTGCTCTTCTGTTTGATCTTCGCTTTGTTCAAATGCAGTCAGCCCAAAGTGTTTGGCCACGTGAAGCCATGTTCAAAGATGGCCGTTACCCCTTCTAGGGTAAAAAGGGCAATTAAAAGAGGAGAGGTGGAAGCTTGCATCACCTCTAGCCCAGGCCCAGGCCCAAAACTGAAACTTTGTTACAAAAAACAAAAACCTCGGCCTGTATAAAAACTGATTAAAAGCTTAAATTGGAAACGGAGGAGAAAAAAGACTGTATTTAAAGTGGACTAATTTTCTAAAAATGACCTGCGGCTTGAATTTGGATTTCGACTTTGAAAATTTCGGACTGAACTTTTAGTTTAAATAACTTTGAACTTTGAACATCCAAAAGCGCCCTGTGAGGTGTGGCCGAAAACTGGCTTGCTAAGTGCTGCCCGGAGGAAAAAAGCGGCGAAAAGCTCCTATCAGCCCAAAAGCAGAAACGCCTCGGCTCAGCTCAGCTCAGCTTTTGCTCCGCGGCAAGCCTGAAATCCATCCTCCACATCACTAAGGTAAAACAGCAGGAGCAAACCGGCAGCGGGCAGCGGAACCTGCGACCTCATGGTCAACAAAATCATCTGCGGGGCCTGAAACCATGAAAGAAAGCCACGTGGTGAGATCAGCGTGGAACAAACCAGCAAGTTTACAGAAGCCACGTGGTGAAATCAGCGTAAAACAAATTAATCATTTAAACTATGATTTTAGGTGTAGGAACTAAGCAAATAGTCATATATTTCACTCATAGTTGGTAATGGAATAAGTTTTAATTAGTTAGTGGTTAAAAAATAAAAAAAGGGAGGTAATACAGTTTAACATCTAATTTCTAACCACCTGCATCTTTGTCTTAGTCATTTTCTTTATGATTTAAATGTGTTTTGTTGTCTTTCATAGTTAATATTTTCAATTGCAAAAAGTTTTACTGTGTATTTTAATGTACTTAGCCTGTTTTTAAAATGTATGTTATGCATGTATGCTAAAGTACTTGTGTATAGAAAAGGTTTAGGAACAATAAAGTTCCCCCAATATAGTTTAAAAGTATAGGAACATGAAAGTTCCAAAATAGTGCTTGGTAAAAAAGCATTAATAGAGTTTTAGGTTACAGGTGTAAAGTATATTTTGCAAAAATATGTTTTTGAAAAGGGCTGGTATATTAATTTTCACTCTATTACGTTGGTGCATAAAAATATTAAGAAAAGGAGGAAATGTGGGTGTACCTATTTTAAACCTTGAGACCCACCCATTTCTGGGAGGGGTCTTGGGAACCGGATAGTAGGTGTAACCTTACCTGTAAAACCCTCCCATTCCTGGGAGGGGTCTGGGAAATGTTAGATAAGGCTTGGACCAAGGGAATTCGGCCTTTTTGGCTTTTTGCGCCTTTTTGGCTCTTGGCCCTTTCTGCGCTGCTGTGCGCTCTGGCTTCTGGGTTTCTGTGTTCTGGTCTTTGACCAGCATGGAGCCCAAAGGGAAGATGGCTAACAGGAAATAAGATGCAGGGCTAGCAAAATATTGCTGTGCTTGAAAGGTTATGTATAGGCCACACACACGTGGTGGCTAGGGCTTGAATAAAGTTGTTGCTTCCTGACGCCTGACTGTGAGTGAGTGATTTCACCTGGGCCTGGGACTCGCCGGCTGCATGGAGGTTGCAGAGCCACGTGGACTGGAATGGCATGGAGAGAAATCCACCGCCATCCAGCCCCATCGTTAATTATTTAACACAACAGGTACATATTAACTTTGAATCAGGGGAATACCCATCACCAAATTTGTCCTCCCCCATCCCAGTTTCATTTCTGCAACCCATATACCCCACCATCACTGCCCCCCCACCCCGGCTGCTAGAGTAGGTGGTCCCTTCTTTGTCTAGCTTACTATTAGAGGTCATATATCTGTTTGGTCCTGGTACCCTCCCTTATTTCCCCCTCTATTTAAGAGGCAGAGCTACATAAATAGAGTTATGTGGTTTTGTTTGAAGGAAAGAAAAACAATATATAATGGGGTACAAAATAAGAAAAAAAAAACACACACACAAAAAAGTCAAATATGCTGAAAATGGGCGGAGACCTTCTAGAGGCTTTCAACCTCAGTTTGAGAGAGGACATGAAAAAGGTAATTGAAATACCACAACAATACAGAAAGAAATATCAAATTAAATATCCAGTGAGCATTACTGCAATAAAGACAAGCACCACAAATCATGCCAGAGTGCAAAAAGAAAAAGATAAGATAAGATAAAATAAAATAAAATAAAATTGGAGATATCAACTTCAATATCTACACCAAAATAAAGACGTCAAAAAATCGATCAATCAATAAATAAATGTGTGGAAAGATGATTATTTTGTGTTTTTTTTCTCCCCCCCCCCTGCATAAGCACATTAAGTATTTGGGAAATTATAGAGAAAATTCCTCTGGCCTAGGAGTTACAGGGTTTTCCACCCCTGAAGTATAATGTCATGGGATTAACTGTAGACTCCTTGTATGATCATTTACTCTCCTCTCGGTGCATTTGTGGTGTATGGAAGACTTCTGCTTCATCTTGGATGGTAAAATATGACCTCTGTATCTAGAGATCTTGGTGACTGTGCAGCTCAAGGAATGGAGCTTATAATACAGTCTTTCTTTGTGGTTCTAGCAGTTATGCTTCTTCAGTGTCGTTTTAATCCATCTTTTGTAATTGGTGGTCTTGGTCATTATGTTGCTCCTAGGATGGAGCCTGGGATAAAGTCTTTCGTTCTGTTTCAGGAAGACCGATTCAGTTGCGGTTGTCTCAGTCAGACCTCTGGAGTTGGAGATCTTGTTTGTTGAACAGATCGTAGACCAAAAGCTAGGCTAGAGCTTGTTGTTGTTGTTGTTGTTGGTGGTGGTGGTCCCTGGATGTATACTGTTCCATCCTGGTTGTAACATCCAGTCATCTGTATATTGCAATCTTGGCTTTTGCACGGATCAAAAGGGTGACATGTTTTCTGATGTTGTCTTATCATTGGCTAATGAGGAAGGACAACTTGCTCTTAGATCAAGTTGTTCCCATTTCCTCGTTGTCAGGTTATAAATTTAGAACTGGCGCATGTTGGGATCAGAGCAACATTATGAATGCCCTGGAGGGGATTTGGTTCCTGGTGCTGTTGTGGAGAACTCTGTCATCTCTATGTCTGGGATCCAGGAGTCAAGGCTGGATGGTAGGTGTCTGGTTCCCTGGAGTCTAAGTTGGTTCCACATGACAAAGGTTCAGGGTGGGAGATGTCCCTGTGTTGTAAAGAAGTATGAGTTCTTATCCCTTGTAGAGAAGAGCTTGTTTTTACATGTAAAATTTCCCCTTTGTTTAATATGTCTTTGCAGGAAGAAGTGGTGCTACATTGTATTGCTGGTGGCTTTTTGGGGGTGGAGAGAGAAGAAAACAGACACACGACAAAAACTAAAAATATATATACTCACACATATCTAAAAAAAAAGTTTCTCTTTTTTTTTAAAAAAAAAAAGATTAAATAAAAGATGTAATTAAAGAAATAAAGTTGGTCCAGGAGAGATAGCATGGAGACAAGGCGTCTGTCCTTCCTGCAGAAGGACGGTGGCTCAAATCCAGGTATTCCACTTGGTCCCCCAGTGCCCACCAGGGGCGATCTCCGAGCATAGAGCCAGGAGCACCCTCTGAGCAAAAACAAATCAAATCAAAAAACAAAAACAAAAACTAAAACAAAACAAAACAAACAGGACAAGAATAAAAAAGAAAAGAAGAAAAAGAAAGAAAAAAACAAAAAAGGGAGAAAGTGAAACCGGAGATTATTTTACATTTGGGGAGAAACAGGGTAAGAGGTAGTGTTATATAGGTCTATACTTATGATGAAAGTATAGGCTTCTCCATTGTCTTTTGAGACAGGCAGGGAGGTCTTGGGTAGAGTTCTTGCAGTGGGGGTCCTTTGGAGCTAGTTCCGGTATCAGTTAGGGAGAGGTGATTAGGAGGGCCACACTGCATGAGTCAGTCGGGGTGTTGGTTGTATTTTCTTGCCGAGAACGAGGTGAGAGCTTGAGTGGGTGAATTTTTGACACTATTTTAACCATGTTACCGGGATAGCAATAAAATATTTTTAAATTCTGTCTTCTCTAGAACTGCAATAATATTATGTGGTGATGATGAATATACAATTTCCATTCACCAAGATATCATTACATAAGAACAATACAGTTACAAGAGATGATAATGGCAGTACATATTTTGATAATGGTTTATATTCAGAATCCTAAAAATTACTTATAAAAAAACCAGTGATCAAAACATGAGAAAGCTATGGGCTAGAGAGTAGTACAAGGCATAAAGTGCATGCCTTGTACACAGTCAACCCTGCTTAATTTTCAGAATTGCATAGTCCCTTGAGCCTCTTTTTTCCAGTAACTCAGGATATGGTACTGGATGCTCCAAGACTGCTTGGGTGGTCCTGATAATATTCTCAGCACTGCAAGGCCAAAGTATCTGACAGTTTCGATTAAAGTGAACATTCACATGTTCTGTCCAACAATTATAATGCAACCTGCATATAAGCACCAGACACAGAAGTGAGTATGTATGCTCTAAGATACTAGTATGAATCTTTTTCAGAATCATTATTTTTTAATTCTAAAGTATAAAGTTATTGATTATGCCTCCATAATAGAACTGGAATATGTTTTGGTATAGTCATGCATTAGAAAAAAATTCAGCAATAAAAGTAAAATACTTCTTTACACAGTGCCATGGATAATTGTATAATCTTAGTGTGTGTGAAGTAAGCCAAACACCAAGAGAAAATACTGTAGTATTCTATATATTATACTCCTGAAGAAGCAAAACTTCTTTGTGGTGTTAGGAGTCAGAATAGAAGTTACATCTGGGAAGGAAATTATATCTGGAAGGGATTATGAGTGAGGAAATTAAGGGTGCTGGTGTAGCTCTATTTCTTGGAGTTGGGTGAAATTTATTGCTCGAGTAACTTTGTGAAAATTTTCTGAGCTGTGCACTTATGATTTACCTACTTTCTCCATGTTACACATTAAAGCAAAGTTTACTAGCAAAGGAAAAGAATATAATTTCTGACATCAAATTACTGGTTTCATATTGCTGTGTTCTTTACTAGTAATAATCCCTGGGAAAATTGTCTAGCCGTTTTGTTTCAGATGAGTCATCTGGAAAGAGGAGATAATACATTACTCAAAGACTGTTAGGAGAATAAATATGACAATGAATATACCAAGCTCTGAGAAAAGGACTAGCACATGTTTAGCATTCTATAAATGTTAGCTATTGTCATTCTTACCATTTCCTCTTGGGAGGACCCATTGATAAATATTATCTTAAAATGTCACTGGATCCTTAGGATAACACAGACAACCATCTGATGTTTTTATATAGATTTTTTTTTTTTAGATTTATTATTTTCTGACTCCTTGGCCTTCTAACAAGGGAGTTTCTCTGGAAAAAAAAAGTACAACTTTCAAAGTAAAAAGAAAATTTATTTGAAAATCATGGTATAGGTTCAACTAAAATAAATATTACTACAAAGGACATCTGTAAGTAGGTAAAGAACCTGAGAAGAGAAATAAGATTCAGTACAAATTATGCAAAGGGTGAGTTCTTGTTTTTGTTTTTGTTGTTTTTTGTTTTTTTTGTTTTTTTTTTTTTTGTCATACCCGGCATCGCTCAGGGGTTACTCCTGGCTCTATGCTCAGAAATCGCTCCTGGCAGGCTCAGGGGACCATATGGGATGCCGGGATTTGAACCGATGACCTTTTGCATGAAAGACAAATGCCTTACCTCCATGCCATTTCTCCAGCCCTGGAGGGTGAGTTCTTATCTTTAAAGGATTAGTAATTCTAAGATTCAACTATTCTCACATGTTACGATGGAAAAATTATTTAGTTTTGTGTGTAATGGGTCTCATTTTTAATTGAGTACTTTTTACTCATAACATTAAAAGTGTGTCCTTTTAGTATATTAAATTTTATACGTCAGTATATATTTAAAATGGCTTATATTTCTGTGTTAATACTTTATCTCTTATATATACAAAGTCATCCTGTTTGCCTTTATATTTGAAATTTAGCTTAGAAAATTCAAACTCCAACTACAAATGTTGAGTTAGAAAATTTAAACCAGAACTTGGAACTTGATCAATATTGGTACTTGATTTAAAACCTTCATGTATCAATTCTAACCACAGTGCTTTTGAAAAACGAATGCCCATATTCAGTGTTAGGAAACTCAGCATTGTTATATACTGCTATGAGAATCTTAGAAAGAACTATAGTTTGAGCAGTCCCAAATGCCATCTGTTGTGGCAATACCACTTTCTAACAATTCTTTATTTTTTAACTGAAAACTTAAAAAGAGATGTCTACTATATTTTGTTCATTACTATAGTATCAGAGTTTAAAACAGTTGCTGGAGCATACTTAGTGTTGAAAAACTATTACTTATATTAGTGAATTACTGTAAGAATGAAAATTATTGGATGCAAATTCTCTAAATGCACATGACTTAAAAATAATCAATTAAAGGTATAAAACCAAAATAATTAGTATTCTGAGCTATTAAGATTGATCGGTATGTTCTGCAGCTTTAATTGTAGGAAAAACAAGCCAATTATTTCAAACAGCTCACAGATGTGAGTTTCTTCTTGCGCTGATCTTTTTAATGTGATTTGAATGAGAGACTATAAAACAACCCACTAAAGGCAAATGCCCTGGACTTACCACGGAGAGGAGTGAGAGGCACATTTTGTCTCCATCCCAAGTGTGATCGTGTCAGTATGGTGAGATATCGAAAGGCTGGTATGATGAAGAATTATTTTCTGAGTTGGGCTATCACTTACTTTGGCAGGAAAAATGTAGACAAGCATGCCAGCAAGATTTTCTGAATGAAGGCAATGATCAAAGTCCCCCTCCTCATAAATCAGTGTCTTGACTCTGCCAGACCTAGGTTACTTTGTTTAATAAGGTTTTCTTGTATTGTACATTGAAAATAAATCTTGGAATTATATTATGGCATAGTTACTTAAGATGTCCCAGATTCTGAAAAAAATTTCTAATATTGTAACAAAATTATTGGGGCCATTTATTTCCTTCACTCTCTTTATTTCTTTCAAACTATTTTGAGAAAGAATAAAATATTTTTTAAAAATGTAAAAAAAAAAAAACCCACCCAAAAACCAAACTAACCCTGCTCTTCCCCACCATTTTTTTCTTTTGTTTCCTCTTCTTTTTTTTATTTTTTTATCATTTAAGTAGGGGCTCCTGCCTTTTTTTTTATAGAACCTTGGAATATGAATTACTTTGTATTACCACATATTTCAGCATTTTTCTATTAAAAATAAGAAGAAAAGAAAAAAGAAAGGATGAGGGCCAGGAGCCAAGTGGTCTCAGATGCATTGATGAAGAAAAAAGAGACAGAACTCAGTATCCAAGCCAAATTCAATGACAATAGAACCAAGAGACCTAAACTTTAACAGTCTAAACTTAAAAGGGCCTGTTATACTGGCAGGTCAGGGGCAAAGGGTGGTGAATGCACTCTGGGATTATTGGTGGAGGGAGGTCAACACTGGTGGTGGGAATGGCTCTGATTCACTGTATATCTGAAACTCAACTATGAAGGACTTTGTAGATCACAATGGTTTCAATTAAATAAAATATTTTTAAAAAGCAAAAAAAAAAAAACAACAAAAACGTTGAATGGTAGTGCCTGTTTAAATTGTTGGGTTGTATTAACTATAAAATTATTTGGTACCATTTAAAATCTTAATAAATCTTCCAAATACAGAGCTGCTAGTTTTAATACGTCTAATGGCACAGGGCTACAAAATGTTTATGAAGTTTCCTATGCTTTATTTCTACTATTCTACTTGCTCCCCAATAAACACAGCTAATAGTTTAATTGCATATAGATTTATATTTTTCTTTAAGTGGTTTTATTATGGGGGCAGGATATAGTATTGCAGGTAGGGTGTTTGCCTTATATTGACAGACCACAGTTTGATCCCTTGCATCCCATATTGTCCCCAGAGCCTGCCAGGATTAATTTCTGACTGCAGAGCCAAGAATAACCCCTGTATGGCCCAACCCCCAAATTATTTTTATTAAAGTTTTTTATTAAATTTTAATTAATTTTTATTAAAGTTTGGATTATATGGCTATATTAGTGCCAAAGTATTTGATATTGACCCACAAAATTACTAATACATCATGACTTAAGTGCCAATAACTCTCTATACTGTACCTATGTAACCTTCTAGTTTATTACTTATTTCCTTTTACCTCTCTCTGAGAGTTTGGTAATCAGTTTGGGAATCCAAGTCAAGAGTTTTTTACTAATATTGTCTTTTCCTTGTTCCATATACAAGTGAGATCATCTTGGATTTGTTTCTCATCATTTACTTTTCTCATCATGATACCCTTCAGTTCAACCATATTACAGCAAATTGCATAATTTTGTCTTTTATGAGCATCATTCCATTCCATTATATAAGCCAGTAATTATATATACATATATATAACACAACTTTATTCATTCACCATGTCCTGGTTATTATACCAAGCACTGCAGTGGACATAAATGGGAATATATCTTTTGTAATTAATTTTTCAATATCACATTTTTTGGTAAATGACAAAAATGGAATTCAGGGTCATGTGGAAGTTCTATTATTACTTTTAATGAGATATCTCCAAACTTTTCCATAAAATTTAACCAGTGGCATTCAGTGGATGATGGTTCCTTTTATGCTTTTTTACTCTCCATAGAGTAATGATGCTTAGAACATATAAAAGTTTTTCTAAATGAATTTTGGGGAATGAGGCACACCAAGTGGTAATCATGGGCTATTTTTGGCTCTGTGCTCATCAATGACCCCTGGCATTGCTCAAAAGACCACATGTGCTGCCAGGGATAAAAGTGGCATTAACTGAATTGTAATGCTTAATCACCCAACTTTTCTACAACCCCTAAAAGTTTTCTATGAATTAAAAATAGCAAAGATGTCTACATTTCTTTGCTTCTTTAACCCACTTAGTATAGAAATTCATACACACTAATATTTAAAACTAATTTAAACTTTAATAGTGATAATACTGCATTATGATGGAGTTATACCATGATACAGTTATATTATTAGACAATTATTACCCTATTAATGGATATGTAATCTAATTCCAAATCTTGCTTATTTATGCATCAATCCCATATATGGTTTTTTTGTTTTGTTTTTTGGGGGGCACACCAGGTGACACTCAGGGGTTATTCCTGGCTATGTGCTCAGAAATCTCTCCTGGCTTGGAGGACCATATGGGACGCTGGGGGATCGAACCACACTCTGTCCTAGGTCAGCTGCTTGTGAGGCAAATGCCCTACTGCTGCATCACTGCTGTGGCCCCATAACCCCATATATGTTTTGACCATGCATGAACCCAGCTTCATGTATGAGTGTTTTTTCTTTTTAAGAATGGATTCCCAGTTTGTCATTCATGAATTAATGTTAGGATGTATTTTAAATGTAGTGGTATTTACTCATTTTTTCTTATAGAAAATAACATTTGTTTAGTGAGTTAACAGTAGTCCAATTTCAGAACTTTCAGATTGTGTTTGGGTACCTGTTGTCTTGGTCACCTGCAGCACACAAAAATGCATCATCTTACTCAGGCTGGTACTTCCCACTGTGACAATGTCTGGATGTCCCTGAAACAGGGCACAAAAAGCACGGACCTGTTTTGTGACATTCCTCAAAGTGGTTAGACTTCAAGAGATAGTGGAGGTACTTGTACAGATGACAACGATCCTTTGTGAATAACAATGGTCCTTTGCATTTTCATCTTAGTCACCATGTTGGTGATAGGAACTGGCCCTCAGATGGAGACATTGTTATTTAATTGGCATTTCTTGTCAGTGTAGATGTTCTCTATGACCTCTTTGAGTATTTTGAACATTAAGACTGATGTTCTGTTATTTTTTTGAGCTTTTTAATGCTCAAGTAGAATAATTTTCAAATATGGTTAGCTTCTTATGATAAAACATGTTTAATTTGGTTGTTTGCCATCTCACTGGCCATCTAGAAATAAAGCTGCATTGTGAATTTAGTAGATGATGTTAAATTACTGAACCAACAACACAGTGAGTAGGGTGCTTGCCTTGCACGAAGCCTACCTGTTTAGATCCCCATCATCCCATTTGGTCCTCCTGAGCAATACCAGGAATAATGCCCAAGTGCAGAACCATGAGTAATCCCTGAGCACTGTCGGGTGTAGCCCCAAAACAAAAACAAAATCAAAATAAGGTTACACATTGTTGAAAAGATAACATGGTACAGCCACTATATAAATCATGTACAGTAAATGCTAAAATCATTAATGTATGAAAGGAAAATAGTGCTTCCCTTAACAAGGGTGAAAAAGATTTCAGCTTCCAACAGGCATACTATTACTGCATTGCCACTTAATTTAAGGCATCTAAAAATACTTTATTTTTCTGGAAAACAACCCAAGTGTCCAATAACAGAAGTGGATAAAGATATAGTATATAAACAATGAAATACAATATAGCTATTAGAAAAGATATAATCTTGCATTTGGCTAAGACATAGTTGCTGGGTGCCATGCTAAGAGAAATGCCAGAAGGAATGACAAATACAAGATGATCTCTCACTCATGGGTAATATGTAAAGACACAATGCAAGGCAATAGACAACACTTAACCCAATGTTTTCCAAAGTGGGTTGATACCTCTCCTCATGAAGCCAAGGGGTAATAGAACTATCTAGAAGAAGAGATAGAAGCCTAAGTAATGGTATGGAGGCCATGTGGTACCAGGGGTGTGGTACCTGTACAATTTCTCCAGTTCAGTTTTCTATTTTCTTTTGTAATTGCATTTTCCTCTGGTGATTGATGATGTTGAAAATTTTTTCAAGTGGATACTGGTCCTTTCTTTATCTGAAGATGTATCTACTTCATTCCTATGTCTAAATGGGTTGACTGGTTTTTGTTATTTAGTCTTTCAAATCCAGAGACCCAATAACACATGGATTGATTAAGACATTCACACACACAAACACACACACACACACACACACACAAACTACTCAGTTATGAGAAAAGAAGAAATCTTGCAGTTTCTGCCACTTGGTTGAAATTGGAGGAAGTCTTGCTAAGTTGGGTCCTAAAGAATAAGACAAATACCAAATGTGTCAATTTATATTCATAGAAAAAAAATGGGGGGAGGCCGGAGAGATAGCATGGAGGTAAGGCCTTTGCCTTGCGTGTAGAATGACGGTGTTTCAAATCCCGGCATTCCATAAGGTCCCCTGAGCCTGCCAGGAGCGATTTCTGAGCATAGAGCCAGGAGTAACCCCTGAGCGGTGCCAGGTGTCATTAAAAAAAAAAAAAAAAGAAGAGGAAAGGTATTAGATAATCCCCAGTAAATCAACCCTGAGACATTCTCTCTCTCTCTCTCTCTCTCTCTCTCTCTCTCTCTCTCTCTCTCTCTCTCTCTCTCTCTCTCTCTCTCTCTCTCTCTCTCTCTCTTTCTCTCTCTCTTTGGGCCACACCTATTTGATGCTTAGGGGTTACTCCTGGCTATGCGCTCAGAAATTGCCCCTGGCTTGGGGAGACCGTATGGGATGCTGGGGGATTGAACCACGGTCCTTCCTTGGCTAGCGCTTGCAAGGCAGACACCTTACCTCTAGCGCCACCTCACCGGCCCCAACCCTGAGACATTCTCAATACAACTGGAAACTCAAGAAGATAAAAAGTGGGATGAGAAGAGACCATCGTGGAAGGAATCTTCAAACACGGGTAGAGCAATGTCGTAGTAATTATGCAACTATAAAACAATGAATTCAATAGCCTTTTAAATTATGATACCTCAATTAAAATATAAAATTAAAGTTTTATATGAAATTAAAACAAGTATAAAATATTAAATTAAATTTATATGAATATAAATTATAAATTAAATTTGTATGAAATTAAAACAAGTATAAAATATAAATATCGCAAGAATTTCCATGATTTTGTATGGAATGGAGAAGGTAGAGTATTTGTCTTACACATGGCTGACCTGGATTTAATCCCCAGCATTCAATATGGTCTCCTGTGATCATCAGGATTTATTGCTAAGAGCAGAGTCAAGAGTAAGCCCTGTGTACCAGTAGAAGTGGCCCCCAAACAAACAAAAATAATTTATATGCTTTTATAAGAATAAAATAATAATATAAAATAAGGTTAAAATATTCTTATTCTTGATTACCTGTGGGTTGAGAACATTTTGAAATTTTAGGATGACTATTTAACTGGATAATAGAAAATAGCAAACTTTTACATGTTAAGCAAATAATAGCTGTTAAAAATTATGTATTAAGCTAGCTTTGTCCTTCTTAGAACATGGCAGAGGGTGTGGGGGATGGTAAACCCCAAATTTCTCAATGGCCATTGGGGATAACTTTTCCCTAGAGAATTTCTGGACTTTGCAGTCACCCAGCTTTTCTGCTATGTGTAAGTTAAGGCCAAAAGAATATGGATATGTGGCTAAAGAAAAAAGCATCTAGCTTTAAGATAATAACTAAGAAGTTTAAGAAAAATCATTTAGGTTCAGTTTAAAAGTTTTCGAAAAATTGGCAATTGTTAATTATAAAATTTTTTGAATGCTGAAGTCTGACAGAAGTCAGAAGGCATTCCCGTGGTATTCAAAAATAATTTGTGTAAAATAAATTGCTGTGACTTCTGCCTGTAAACCAAGGTAAAAAAATAACTAAGCAAATTCCTATTTTTTATATGAAGAATTAAATTCATGGAAAATTTTATTGTAAAAAAAAAAAAAGCCCCCAAGTAACCATTTTGCCTCCACTGAACTTTCTCCCCATATTGTTACTGAAATGTTTCTTGCTTATCATGATTATTATGTTTTAGCTTTGTTAATGCCTAGATTAACCATCAAACCTGTTAGTCCGGTTTCCACCTCAGACCTCATCCTGCAAATGGTCAATGCCTCTGCCCAGGCACTCTCCAGCACCAGCTATGAACACTGTTGGATCTGCTATTCACCGGTTCTGCCGTTTTATGAAGGCACCACAACGTTTGGATCTCCTATCTACACCAATGACTCTGGACTCCTTCGCTGGGGAGCTCAGCCTCAGCGTCATGGACTCACTGTTGGGCAGGTCGTGGGGTACGGACTCTGCCTTCTTGGCCCCAACATGATCCCTCCCGTTCAATTAATGAAAACTTGTAATCAAACACTGCATGTCGATAGACATGCTCAATTTCTTATTGCACCAAATTTGACGTTCTTTGTTTGCTCTTCTGGTCTGACACCACACATTATTGTTGATGTCTTTCTTACTCATCGTGACTATTGTGTTTTGATAATTCTTATGCCCAAACTCACTGTTCGACCTGAACTTGATTTACTGCCCTACTCTGGTACCTCCCCCGGTCTTTCTCGCACCAAACGTGAGCCTGTTACAGCCATCACCCTGGCCGTCCTTGTCGGCCTTGGCGCTGCTGGTGCAGGTACAGGCATTTATTCCCTCATACGCACTGAGGAATCTACAGGCTTCCTAACCACCACTGTTGTTAAAGATATAGAGGAGCTTAAGCGAGGTCTAGACTATTTACAAGAAACTGTTGGTTCCTTAGCTGAAATGGTACTACAAAACCGTCGTGGCCTTGATCTTGCTTCGTTAAAAGATGGGGGGATATGTGCTGCCTTAAAGAAAGAATGTTGCTTCTTTAAGGATAAATTAGGCCTTGCTAGGAATAGCATCAAAAAGGTTGAAAAAAGTCTAGCTGAAACTAAGAAAACCTTAGACAGGGAGTAAAATTGGTATAAAAATTGGTTTTCAGCTTCCCCCTGGATATCTACTCTGCTGCCCACACTGCTTGGCCCATTCATTGAGATCATGCTGTTTGTTTCTTTTGGTCCATGGGCATTTCGCCGTCTAACTGACTTTATAAAAACCCAGATTGATGAGGCTTCCAAAAAATCTGTGGGCGTACATTATCAACAGATCCAGCCTCACGAACCCCTGGTGACTGAAGTCCCAGAGGGCGAAACAGGCACCCCTGAAACACTGGACTTTGAGAAGTTAGAACAGCTTGCCAATCGCAAAAAATCCCTCCTCTCTCGGCTGTGGAAATTCCTAGGACGGGATTAGCCTGGTGTCAGTTGTCAGAAGCACACCCCATTCTTAAAATCTGCATTGGCTCTTAAAGGGGTAGGGCGACCTAGCCTATATGCACTCATGCAAGAATTTCTTGCGTGCTCCCCGAGCCATAGCCTTACTTTGGGGGTGCTGACACTGAGAGCATATTAGGTAGCCTAAGACAGGGTTTCCACCCATCTTTGAAATAAATAAAAAAGGGGGAATTTGTTGGAGACTGTTTGGCATAACTAAAAGCCCTTTATTCTAAAATCAAAATGGAGTCTCTGAAAGTCTGAGCAAAAGTGCCTACGTGACAATTAGCAGAAGCTGCCAGCCTGAGCAGCTAGCAAGATGTGGCCTTTGCCCTTGGACCTAAAGAAAAGGGGAGTCACTGCATACCTCAGAGCTAGGGGAGTCGACCACAGGCACCAAGATGTTCCCATAAAGATAGAGGCTGGTGGGCCTGGGCAGAGATTAGATCTTATACTTTGTTGCTCTAACAACTTGGGCCTCATGATTGATAAATGCCAGCTTCGTGATGTACAGCCTTGTTAATTTTGAAAAAACATGATGTGCCTGTGGAAAGTTACAATTATTCCAAGAATGCCTTGTCCCTTTCTCTTTGTTTGGCCTGACTATAAAAGGCTAGCCCCCTCCCAAAATAAACGGACTCTTGATCGGAACTTTTCGCCTTGAGTCTCCTTGTCTTCCCAATCCCTCTTTTCTTTCAGGCCGGAATCCTCTTCGTTAACCGTGAATAACTGTTGTGGTCTCCAGCCTCTCCCGCGGTTCGGGAAGGTCCCTGGGGGGCCGCAAGTAAGCTCAGTAGATTTTTAGGGATGAAAGTAAGTTAGTTTTAATTTCTAAATCTTCCTTATGAGTGATTTTGAAAACACAAAATTTGCAAACAGTTCATTATTCATTAGCGTGACCATGCATTCCTGTATCCCGAGGTTCCTCAGAAACACACTTGTCACTTAAGAAATGTTAGTGAAAAAATACTATATTATTATAAAAAATAGCTTGGTTTGAGTTAAACAGCCCCAATTAGGTGTCTTAGGAAATCTCCAGAATTCTCTGGCATACAGATTGAGAAACAGTTTTCTAAATTATTGCCTTAAAAGTAAAATTTCTACTATGTGAGATTTTTTGTTTATTTGCTTGTTTGTTGTTTGTTTTGGCCACATTGGTGGTGCTCAGGGATTACTCCTGACTCTGCACTCAAATATCACTCCTGGCAGGCTTGGGGGACCATATGGGATGTTGGGGATTGAACCCATGTCCGTCCTGGGTCAGCCACGTGCCAGGCAAATGCCCCACCGCTGTGCTACCATTCTGGCCCCATATGTAGTTTTAAACTAATTTATACTAATAATACCAGTAACACAGAGTAAATATCTTCCTCCTCTGTTATATTTGTGTGGTTTTGTTTAAGTCCTTTTATAAATAGATGCCCTACAGTAATATTTCAAAGCATGTTAGGTAGCCACCTGTGAAACATAAAAGGAGAAATGGAGAAAGAAAAGAGACCATTTGGATTATGCTACATTATAAGTAGCTATAGAGGAGCAATGAAAGAAAAGAAGCTTAAGTAAAAAAAAAAAGTCTTGCCTCTCTGTATCGTTTGAAGGGAACTTCAGCTAAGTGTGATAGGAAGTCCCTGAGCTAGTGCTGTGTCAAGTGTTCTGCTCTCAGATGAATGAGCTTGCATCAGCACCTCCACTATGCTCAGTCATTGGCTGGCAGCTGCATAGAAAGCTTGTCCTTCATGCAGTCTGGGGGTTACCAACTGCTCCATCACTCACGTCTCTTACAGATGAGATCTGACCATTTCATGGCCTCCAAGCATTTTACTTACCTTTGGTTGTAATCTTTTGCACTCCCTATTTTATATTTTTTTACTTGTTCCCCACATTCCTATAAAGTAGTTTTCTTATAAAATCATAAAGGATTTATGTTAACATTATTAATTGTGTTTCATTATGTTTACTGGAAGGAAGTACTGTTCCTCAATTTACCACTGATCTTTCGATTTTGCATATAATGTACTTTTCATTCTTTTGATTTAGAGAAAAATAAACTCTCTTTCCTTTTGGATATATATATATATATATATATATATATATATATATATATATATAGGAGTTTCCTCCTATATCATTATGAAATAGTCTAAATTTTTTTCTAGTGTCTTATAGTTTTATTTATACGTACATCTGTAATTCATTTGGGGTTTGAGGGGTGTATATATACAATGAAGTAGTAGTCTTAAATTTGTTTTCTTCTAGCTGGATATAGTTAGTTATAGAAGTATTATTTGTTCAAGTATCTTTCTTTTCCTATTGCATTAAAATGCCATATTTATGTCTAGGCTGAGTTGATTCCTAGGAACATGTAGTTTTGGTATATTTCTCAGTACAAATATCTAATTCAGTACTGGGGGGAGCACATAATCATCATTCTGAGAAAGTAAATGATACCAAGTTGATATGTATGTATGAACAAGTGTCAGTCTCAAAGGTTAATGTAAGATTACAGGAGGCTTAATATATACTGTTTTTTCTTTTTACAGATAAATGAAAAAAATATGTCTTTCATCAATGTTGTAAGTGATGATGTTCATGAAGTTGTAGAAAGGGAAGAAAGAATTACAGCAAAAACATATAATGATATGACTCTTCAACTAAGTAGAATCTTTTAGCTATTTGCTACTTCAAATAGAACTGTTTTAATATTTAAAATAAAACATTTATATGTAGTAAATATTATATACTTTATGCACACACAAAATATGCCGCACATATATAATATCTTTCACTCCTAATGCAATGTTTGGACTAAAATACTGGGACCTAATCATGGTACACTATAAAGTACTATTGCAAGCTTATTAATTTTTCAGAAATGTACATTAAATAATACATTGTTAAATAACAATCATAATGTAATCAATAAACTTTTTACTAGATCTTGTTATCATACATGTTAGTTGATATATTTAACCCTGTCATTCTTTAAAATGCTTGCCATCAGCCTTTTGATCAACAAAGAGTTAACTATGCTGTTTAGTGCGGCATTAAGTTGGAGGCAACTGAGTGCTGACAGTCTCACCTAACCAATCCCAGGACAGGAAATTAGTCTCTAAATGTTTTTCCAAATTGTTTGGCTACTACTATTGAAGCATTTGTTATACCAGTGCAGTGATCATTCTTGGTAATAATACACACTTAATTAACCCAATATGAAGTAGCAGTCCTTTCAAGGAACCTTTAGAGAAGGATAGTTTCTCCAGCTTATAGAGACCAAGTAATGGCATTTTGTCCATGACTGGGAGACATTTGCCGAAATGAAACTTGGAAGTAGTTACTTGCCAGGGTGTGTGTGAATTTCAGCCTACAGTCTAGCTTAGGTTTCTGAAGGTAGTAAAACAAAAGCTATAACTTTTCTGGATGAAAATACAATATTATAGTCTCACAAAAGATTGAAGCTCTGATAAGGGAAAAGAAAAGAAACTGGTCTGAAATGGCATTGGCATGAATGTTGATGTGGTTCCTGAAGAACATGTTGAGTCTCTAAAAATACATTAAAATGTTCACATAAAATTACATGAAAGTGACTTTCTTTTATTTGTTCATGGCATAGTTTTGAATTCATACCATCATTCAAGAGCCTAGCTGACTCTAAATGCTGTGGAAATAGAGATGTCCAAGTCTTAAGAACTTAACCCTTTGAAAGTGGTAATTGCTATCATTTCCAATTCTTCACTTCCAAATTTTAGTCCTTGTTAATAAGACCAGGTACAGAGTTAAATAGAGAATGAAATTCAAAATCAGACTTTTGTAGGTATAAGTATAACTGAGGTATAAGAAAAAATGATAATTACATATTACATTATACCATCATACTTTGTCTCACAAGGATCACTTTTCATGGCTATTCTTTCCAGTTTTGGGTGTTATATGAAGGAAAGGTTCGTTTTTTTGTATGGAAACTTGACTTGTTTACATAGCCTCCTCAGTTTTAGGTTGTGTAAATTTATATATTTGCCAATCACAATATTCTCTTCCCATCATTTATACACTTTGTATTTTCTATAAGTAGCTTTTTACATATCCTTACTTTGTGATTTCACAAATTTGGTAAATAGCAATTAGACCTGGCAGGCTGTGTTTATATAATAGAGTGTGAAATTAGTACTGATAATACTATCAGAGGATAAGAGAGGGGAGTGTTAGAGTAACCTTTGAAAAAATGAGGTTGGCAAAATATTTGAGAATTTTATTGTTGATATGTTTGGCTTGCTCAATATTTGTAATAGAAGTTTCATTTGAGCTCCTATTTTTCCTACAATTTAAGGAAAGCACAAAGAACTTCAGGCATTCTCCCCTCTGCTGGAGTTTTATTAAGAGGAGTCACTGAAGTCAGAAAAGTATCGCTGTATTGTTCAGAAGGTATTGTATAGGTATTATTTACTATAATGTTTTCCTCACTCTAAATCTACTTCCACTTGCTGGCCCTATGATTAATGTAAAAAGTTGTGTGTCTAGTTTTAGAAAAGAAGACAGACTTAGGCGTAGACAGTCATTCGTCTACATGTTTATTTACCACAGTCTAGAAAGACATGGTTCTAGATTCTGAAAGTCAGTCTTAGGACCATTAACATCAAATTCAAAATCAAAGGACAAATCTTGCTTTTTTATGGTATAACTCACATCTATAAAGTCATGTTATTTCTTTAACCATGTATTTTTTAAAGTAAAATGCTCCTTCCAAACAAAAAATAAATCTAAAAATTTTAAATTCTTGACAAAAATGGGTCTCAACCATAGTATTGGTTTCTTTGTAAATTCTGTAAAAGATAGTACTAATTAAAACTTCCTTAAAACTTCCTTTTTTGTTGTGTTGTTGTTTTGTTCTATAAGCAACACTCAACTATCCTCAGAATTTACTTTTGGCACTGTGCTCAGGGATCACTTCCAGTGGTACTTTGAAACAATATGGGTTCCAAGGAATAACCTGGGTTGGACTCATGCAAGGAAAGTACCTAGCCTGCTATATTATACGTTTGGCTCCTCTAATAATTCTTGTTAAATTATTCTTTTTTTTTTTTTTTTAATTTTTTTTTTTATTTAAACACCTTGATTACATACATGATTGTGTTTGGGTTTCAGTCATAAAAGGAACACCACCCATCACCAGTGCAACATTCCCATCACCCAAGTCCCAAATCTCCCTCCTCCCCCCCCAACCCCCGCCTGTACCCTAAACAGGCTCTACATTTCCCTCATACATTCTCAATATTAGGACAGTTCAAAATGTAGTTATTTCTCTAACTAAACTCATCACTCTTTGTGGTGAGCTTCCTGAGGTGAGCTGGAACTTCCAGCTCTTTTCTCTTTTGTGTCTGAAAATTATTATTACAAGGGTGTCTTTCATTTTTCTTAAAACCCATAGATGAGTGAGACCATTCTGCGTTTTTCTCTCTCTCTCTGACTTATTTCACTCAGCATAATAGATTCCATGTACATCCATGTATACGAAAATTTCATGACTTCATCTCTCCTGACAGCTGCATAATATTCCATTGTGTATATGTACCACAGTTTCTTTAGCCATTCGTCTGTTGAAGGGCATCTTGGTTGTTTCCAGAGTCTTGCTATGGTAAATAGAGCTGCAATGAATATAGGTGTAAGGAAGGGATTTTTGTATTGTATTTTTGTGTTCCGAGGGTATATTCCTAGGAGTGGTATAGCTGGATCGTATGGGAGCTCGATTTCCAGTTTTTGGAGGAATCTCCATATCGCTTTCCATAAAGGTTGAACTAGACAGCATTCCCACCAGCAGTGGATAAGAGTTCCTTTCTCTCCACATCCCCGCCAACACTGTTTATTCTCATTCTTTGTGATGTGTGCCATTCTCTGGGGTGTGAGGTGGTATCTCATCGTTGTTTTGATTTGGATCTCCCTGATGATTAGTGATGTGGAACATTTTTTCATGTGTCTTTTGGCCATGCGTATTTCTTCTTTGTCAAAGTGTCTGTTCATTTCTTCTCCCCATTTTTTGATGGGGTTAGATGTTTTTTTCTTGTAAAGTTCTGTCAGTGCCTTGTATATTTTGGAGATTAGCCCCTTATCTGATGGGTATTGGGTGAATAGTTTCTCCCACTCAGTGGGTGGCTCTTGTATCCTGGGCACTATTTCCTTTGAGGTGCAGAAGCTTCTCAGCTTAATATATTCCCATCTGTTAATCTCTGCTTTCACTTGCTTGGAGAGTGCAGTTTCCTCCTTGAATATGCCTGTAATGTCCTGGAGTGTTTTGCCTATGTGCTGTTCTATATATCTTATGGTTTTGGGTCTGATATCGAGGTCTTTTATCCATTTGGATTTTACCTTCGTACATGATGTTAGCTGGGGGTCTAAGTTTAATTTTTTGCAAGTGGCTATCCAATTGTGCCAACACCACTTGTTGAAGAGGCTTTCCCTGCTCCATTTAGGATTTCCTGCTCCTTTATCAAAAATTAGATGGTTGTATCTCTGGGGAACATTTTCTGAGTATTCAAGCCTATTCCACTGATCTGAGGACCTATCCTTATTCCAATACCATGCTGTTTTGATAATTGTTGCTTTGTAGTACAGTTTAAAGTTGGGAAAAGTAATTCCTCCCATATTCTTTTTCCCAATGATTGCTTTAGCTATTCGAGGGTGTTTATTGTTCCAAATGAATTTCAAAAGTGTCTGATCCACTTCTTTGAAGAATGTCATGGGTATCTTTAGAGGGATGGCATTAAATCTGTATAATGCCTTGGGGAGTATTGACATTTTGATGATGTTAATCCTGCCAATCCATGAGCAGGGTATGTGTTTCCATTTCCGTGTGTCCTCTCTTATTTCTTGGAGCAGAGTTTTATAGTTTTCTTTGTATAGGTCCTTCACATATTTAGTCAAGTTGATTCCAAGATATTTGAGTTTGTGTGGTACTATTGTGAATGGGGTTGTTTTCTTAATGTCCATTTCATCCTTATTACTATTGGTATATAGAAAGGCCATTGATTTTTGTGTGTTAATTTTGTAGCCTGCCACCTTGCTATATGAGTCTATTGTTTCTAGAAGCTTTTTGATAGAGTCTTTAGGGTTTTCTAAGTAGAGTATCATGTCATCTGCAAACAGTGAGAGCTTGACTTCTTCCTTTCCTATCTGGATTCCCTTGATATCCTTTTCTTGCCTAATCGCTATAGCAAGTACTTCCAGTGCTATGTTGAATAGGAGTGGTGAGAGAGGACAGCCTTGTCTTGTGCCAGAATTTAGAGGGAAGGCTTTCAGTTTTTCTCCATTGAGGATAATATTTGCCACTGGCTTGTGGTAGATGGCCTTCACTATATTGAGAAAGGTTCCCTCCATTCCCATCTTGCTGAGAGTTTTGATCAAGAATGGGTGTTGGACCTTATCAAATGCTTTCTCTGCATCTATTGATATGATCATGTGGTTTTTATTTTTCTTGTTATTGATGTTGTGTATTATGTTGATAGATTTACGGATGTTAAACCAGCCTTGCATTCCTGGGATGAAACCTACTTGATCGTAGTGGATGATCTTCTTAACGAGGCATTGAATCCTATTTGCCAGGATTTTGTTGAGGATCTTTGCATCTGCATTCATCAGTGATATTGGTCTGTAATTTTCTTTTTTGGTAGCGTCTCTGTCTGGTTTAGGTATCAAGGTGATGTTGGCTTCATAAAAGCTATTTGGAAGTGTTTCTGTTTGTTCAATTTCATGAAAGAGTCTTGCCAAGATTGGCAGTAGTTCCTCTTGGAAAGTTTGATAGAATTCATTAGTGAATCCATCTGGACCTGGGCTTTTGTTTTTCGGCAGACATTTGATTACTGTTTTAATTTCATCAATGGTGATGGGGGTGTTTAGATATGCTACATCCTCTTCCTTCAACCGTGGAAGATTATAAGAGTCCAAGAATTTATCCATTTCTTCCAGGTTCTCATTTTTAGTGGCGTAGAGTTTTTCAAAGTAGTTTCTGATTACCCTTTGAATCTCTGTCATATCAGTAGTGATCTCTCCTTTTTCATTCCTGATACGAGTTATCAAGTTTCTCTCTCTCTCTTTCTTTGTTAGGTTTGCCAGTGGTCTATCAATCTTGTTTATTTTTTCAAAGAACCAACTTCTGCTTTCGTTGATCTTTCGGATTGTTTTTTGAGTTTCCACTTCGTTGATTTCTGCTCTCAGCTTTGTTATTTCCTTCTGTCTTCCTATTCTTGGGTCCTTTTGTTGAGCATTTTCTAGTTCTATTAGCTGTGTCATTAAGCTACTCAGGTAAGCTCCTTCTTCCTTCCTGATGTGTGCTTGCAAAGCTATAAATTTTCCTCTCAGTACTGCTTTTGCTGTGTCCCATAAGTTCTGAGAGTTTGTGTCTTGATTGTCATTTGTTTCCAGGAACCTTTTTATTTCCTCCTTGATTTCATCTCGGACCCACTGGTTATTGAGCATGAGGCTGTTTAACTTCCAGGTGTTAAAGTGTTTCTTCTGAGTCCCTTTGGAGTTCACAAATAATTTCAGAGCCTTGTGGTCAGCGAAGGTAGTCTGCAAAATTTCTATCCTCTTGATCTTATGGAGGTATGTTTTATGTGCCAGCATGTAGTCTATCCTGGAGAATGTCCCATGTACATTGGAGAAGAATGTGTATCCAGGTTTCTGGGGATGGAGTGTCCTATATATATCCACTAGGCCTCTTTCTTCCATTTCTCTCCTCAGGTCTAGTATATTCTTGTTGGGTTTCAGTCTGGTTGACCTGTCCAGTGTTGACAAAGCCGTGTTAAGGTCCCCCACAATTATTGTGTTGTTGTTGATATTATTTTTCAGATTTGTCAACAGTTGTATTAAATATTTTGCTGGCCCCTCATTCGGTGCATATATGTTTAGGAGAGTGAATTCTTCCTGCTCTACGTACCCCTTGATTAATATAAAATGTCCGTCTTTGTCCCTTACAACCTTCCTGAGTATAAAGTTTGCATTATCTGATATTAGTATGGCCACTCCAGCTTTTTTATGGGTGTTGTTTGCTTGGATAACTTTTCTCCAGCCTTTTATTTTGAGTCTGTGTTTGTTCTGACTATTCAGGTGCGTTTCTTGTAGGCAGCAGAAGGTTGGATTGAGTTTTTTTGATCCATTTAGCCACTCTGTGTCTCTTAACTGGTGCATTTAGTCCATTGACGTTGAGAGAAAGAATTGTCCTGGGATTTAACACCATCTTTATTTCAAAATTTGGTGTGTCTTTTGGGTAGTCTTGTCTTAGATTAGGTCTTTCAGTTTTTCTCTTAAGACTGGTTTTGTGTCTGTGAAGTTTCTGAGCTGTTTTTTGTCTGTGAAACCATGTATTCTTCCATCAAACCGGAAAGTGAGTTTTGCTGGGTATAGTATTCTGGGTGAAGCATTCATTTCATTTAGTCTTGTCACAATATCCCACCACTGCTTTCTGGCATTGAGCGTTTCTGGTGACAGGTCTGCTGTAAATCTCAGGGAAGCTTGCTTGAACATGATTTCCCCTTTTGATCTTGCTGTTTTCAGAATTCTGTCTCTATCTGTGGGATTTGTCATTGTGACTAGGATGTGTCTTGGGGTGGTTTTTCTGGGGTCTCTTTTGGTTGGTACTCTTCGGGCATGCAGGATTTGATCACATATATTCTTTAGCTCTGGAAGTTTCTTTTTAATGATGTTCTTGACCATTGATTCTTCCTGGAAATTTTCTTCCTGGGTCTCTGGGACTCCAATGATTCTTAAGTTGTTTCTGTTGATCTTATCATAGACTTCTATTTTCGTCTGTTCCCATTCTTTGACTAATTTTTCCATTGTCTGCTCATTTGCTTTAAGTTTTTTGTCCAATCTCTCCTGCTGTATGGAATTGTTATGTATCTCATCTTCCACAGCACCAAGTCTATTCTCAGCTTCTGATACCCTGTCCCAGAGCTTATCCATTTTGTCATTCACTTCGTTTACTGACTTTTTCAGTCCTGTTAGTTGACATGTTATTTCAGTTTGGAGTTTTGTCATTTCTGCCTTCATATTTTCTTGGTTCTTATTAGTGTTCTGTTCAACTCGATCCATGGTTTCTTGGAGTCTGTTGAGCACCTTCCATATTGCTAGTCTAAAGTCCTTATCTGAGAGGTTGATTAGTTGTTCAGTCATTATCTGGTCCTCAGAATTGTCATCTTCATTCTCTATGTCTGATGCTGGCCTGCGTTGTTTCCCCATTGTCACACTTGTATTGTGGGTTTTTCTACGTGTTGTGGTGGTATTCATTGTCTATATGATGTAGGCAGCACACTCCTCTGGCTCCTCCCTTTCTGGATGGGCTGACTTGCCTCTAAGGGAGGGGAGTCCTCCGTGGATGAAGCCTCACACTGGGTCAAATCTTAGGCCTGAGCATGCAACAGAGAAGACAGTCCAGAGAGAAATGTTTGCTTCTGTGATATAGCGCCGTTCTTAGTGTGATTTTTCCTTCTTGTGCAATGGAGTTCTTTCCTTAGAAAGAGTGCACGGCCGCGTAGCGAAGCGGAGCGGCCGTGCTCCTCTGAGCCTCTTTTTGCCCCACTCGCAAGAGTTTCACGCAAGAGGACAGTAGACAGACATAGACAGGTCACACTCACAGTCTTTCACAGCTGAGCCCCACTGGGCCGGTGTACTTTTGCAGATTTTCCCCGCCTGGTGTCACACACAGGGAGCCAGCTTTTGCAAAGGTTAGCCGGTTTTTATGCTCTGAAGTCCCTCCCTGAAAATGGCGTCTGGGCGAGCGAGGTTTCTGGAGGCTCTTTTTGCCCCACTCGCAAGAGTTTCATGCAAGAGGACAGTAGACAGACATAGACAGGTCACACTCACAGTCTTTCACAGCTGAGCCCCACTGGGCCGGTGTACTTTCGCGGATTTTCCCCGCCTGGTGTCACACACAGGGAGCCAGCTTTTGCAAAGGTTAGCCGGTTTTTATGCTCTGAAGTCCCTCCCTCTTGTTAAATTATTCTTACATTGAAATATCTTTCTTAGTAAAGTGTATTTGTTTTAAAACAAATATTTTCCTGCAAACTCTAGCTGGTATAGAGACAGTTCGCTTCTCTCTTTGCAGATTTTTCATCTATAGGCTTACTGTTCTTTTTCTATAGTCATCCATTTGTATGGTCTTTGTAAAATTTTCTCCTGCTGATGGCTTCAAAGTTTTAGTTATACCCATTGTTATAAATGGTAGAATAGAAGCCTATAAATAGATGCCTGAGCCCTCTATTTGTGAAGCAACAGAGGATAGTTGCTTCCAATAGTTGCTTAGCAATAAGGGAGAGCAATGAAAGTATTTTTTGTTTTATCCTTATCATATGTGTGACTGGGCATATGTAAGAAATCCATAGTAGTTTCTTCTAAAAAATGGTTTCCTGTGTACCCTAGACCAGTGGTCGGCAACCTGCAGCTTGCAAGCCACATGTGGCTCTTTACACTTTTAATTTGGCTCTTCTGTGTGCAGGGTGGCTGCTCCAGGAGTCAGGACTCTGCTCCTAGCCTCTGTCAGTGTGCACCCTATGTGATTTTCAAAATAAATTTCAGTCGTGGTTTTGGGGAGATTTGGCTCAGTTGAAAAAAAAGGTTGCCGACCACTGTGCCTAGACAATACGGTGGATCAGGAATCAACCAACACAGGGAAGCTAATACCTAAAGCTTGCCAACCATGATCAAAAGTTCTGAAAACTATAGAAAGTTAACAGAACAAAGTGATGTAATTTGGAAACACTTAAATCTATACCAGATTTTCAGATGTATAAGAAAGCATTATAATTAGAAGAGGTCAGAGAAAAACGTAGAGTTTAGGTAAAAATGAGGCAATAATTGGAATTTTGCACTTGGGTTCATTGACTGCCAACTATCTGAATGGTGCACAGTGAAATCTATAAAATATGTTGCCAAATCTCTGGTCAACTGAAATTGCTGTTTCAGTCTTCTCTGGTAGAAATGTCTTAATTTTAGCCATGTGATGTTGCTTGTCTCATCTGGTTTCTTTCAGACTGAAGGACTCTTGTTTACGATCCCTATAAATAGTGGAGGCAGCAAGGACTGAGTGAAGCAGTATAGCAACAGCAGTGTCATCCAGGTCACCAAGTTGCTAATATTCAGGAACCTATTAAAGATCCAAGAAGTGAATGGGGGGCAGTTTTGTACAGTAACCTATGGGCCGAGTAGGTTCCCGAAATATTGGTACAGAATGATGCTGTACTAGGTACTTTGGGATGAATAGTTTCAAGACCTATTTTCTCTGTGCCAATCTTTTTTGCTTTAAACATGCAATATAATGCAAGACTTGTAATATCAGGCATCTTGTGGTTTTTAAACCTCTTTAACGTTTTAAAAAACGAGGTGTGCTTTATAAACAATTAATTGTGACTCATGAAGCTCTATCTATATACTGGCTTATAATGCTACCATCAAAACTATAAACAAATAAATAATGTTTGGGGGAAAATTGCAAGTATAAGAAAATTTTAAATGTACTTGCTTTGTAGTATGAGGTATTGTGTTTGATCCTTGGCACAGAAAAAGGCTAATTATTGGTAAAGGCAAAGCAGATTGAATGTGATTTCTATTACCTCTGGTCAAATTACATAATTATAAAATTTATTCTTTAATAAATGCTGTATCAATGTTGTAGATTACACAAGATAGTATGGTATCTCTATAGGCCAACGATTCTGAGTGGAATGTAATTCAGAAGCATTAGCCTATTAATTGCAGTAGTTTTAGGGAAACTAAGCATTTTATTTCAATTACATTTACTTTCTATGTGTGTAGGGTGAGAGATGATTCTTTTAAATGAAAGAATAATTAGTGTAAAATGAATATTACAAGTGGCAAAAAACATAGCATTACTTTTAATTCTAAATATTTTTTTGCTTTTTCTTCTTATTTTTTGTCTTGTTTTTTGTTTTTGTTTTTGTTTTTGTTTGTTTGTTTTTTTGGGTCACCAAGTGGTGCTTAGTGGTTACTCCTGGCTCTGTGCTCAGAAATTGCTCCTGGCAGGTACGGGGGACCATATGGGATGCCGGGATTCGAACCATCATTCATCCTGAATTGGCTGCATGCAAGGCAAATAGCATACAGCTGAGCTATCTCTCTGGCCCCCCCCTGCTTTCTTATTCTTAAAATATTTATGTGACAGTGGTAATTTAACTTAGATTCAACAAGTTATGGTATATCAACACAAATGTACCTATTAAACTAAATGCCTGAAAATTTAACTCTGACTGATAATAAAATACTGTGATAGTGAAAATTTAGAATTGCTCTTGTTTTTATAACCAACAATGAATGATCAAATAATATCCACATAAAAGCTACTCATAATGAAGAAAACTTTGGCACTGCTTGCAGGATTTATGTCAACCCAAATGGGTAACCCTTCCTAGGGTTAATTAATGTGTTATATTTTAAATAACTTATAAAACTTAGATCCTAATTTAGTATGGTACATTATTATAAATAATAAAAGATACATTGTACAACCAGGACAAAGTGAGTGGGGATAAACAAATCAATTGCATACATTTTTGAATCAATACAATTTTTAGTTACAGGGCTAAAGAAACAGTCCAGAAAACTGGAACACATGACTGGCATGCATGAGTCCTCAAGTTTGATTCCTGCCGATGCCTATCCCCCTGATAGCACGACAAGGTATTGTCCTAGAGTCACAACACCATTGACTTGAGCAATACTGCATTACAGGGCAGAAGAATTGAACTGTCTGGCCCACAGAGCTGGGCCAGGAGCTTGCCAGGAGTTGGCCTGGCTTCTCAATAAGCACTGTTTGTGTGGTCCACAAATAAATATAGTTTAAGCCATAAAGTTTGCTGTGCCAGAACCAGGCCTAGGCCTTTCTACTTCCAGTTACTGTCATTTTGTCTGTTTGGTCAGTTCCTCATTCATGCATGTCACCTCACTAGGTCTTTAGGAAATACAAAACTGTCCAGTAAGTCATACTGATGTAGATTGTCAGTTTGGGGTTCCCTTGACAATGAAATCATTTTGGTTTTAGGGAGTGCCATATTTAATGTGCTCAGAACTGACTCCTGGCGCTGCTTGGGGGCTATAAGGAGTGTTGGGGATTGAATATTAAATATTTTTGTTGTTGTTTTTGGGCCACACCTTGCAGCACTCAGGAGTTAGTCTTATTGTGAACTGAGAACTTTTTCCTGGCAGGCTTGGGTACCATATATCCCAATTGGCAGCTTGCAAGGCAAATGCCCTACTCATTGTGCTATAACTCTGGCCCTGCATTAAATCAGAAGAAGTCAAAAAACAAATACATAGACTTAAAAAAAAAACAACGCAAAACCAGGTGTGATTTGTAAAAAAGTTCTCACACACAAACCTGAAAGATTGACCCCACCTCAAGAGGGATTTTTCCCAGAACAAAAATTTTGGTAAGAGGGGGCACAGAAGTGATAACACAGCAGTAGGGCATTTGCCTAGCATGTGGCCTATCCTGGGCAGATCTGGGTTCAATTTCCAGCATCCCACATGGTCCCCTGAGCCTACCAGGGGCGATTTCTGAGCACAAAGCCAGGAGTAATCCCTGAGCTGGGTGTGTCCCAAAACCTAAATAAATAGATGTTTAAAAAAAATTCTGATAAGGGTTGAATAAAGACCACAATTTCTTTAGGGCAAAGAGTTCATCTGTATATAGAAATTCCAGCACCAGAGCAATGTGAAGGAGGCTCTAGAGTCAGCTTTACCAAGGCAATCCATGCACACACATTTCATTATGGGTCCATTTGCATCCACAAAGCATAGTTCCTTTCTGTCACTTTATAGGGCTCTACCTCTTCTCTCTGGAAAAGGTCAAATTCACTCAAACAATTCTTTTTAGCTATTTATACTTATAATTCTTTAATGAAACTATTATTTCACAGTTTTTGTGTTTCACAGCAATTCCTTTCTGTGAGAACAGACAACAAACATAGGAGCCTGGGTGGAGATTAAGACTAACTTTTCCTTTTTCTGTGGAGAGCAGATCCTCAGCTTAGTCTGAGAACTACAGGTCCCTGAAAACTCAGGTGGCAGAGACAGGCTCCCAAACCACTGAGATAAAGTGGGTCTCAGGTGCAGTTTTCTGCCTACTTTAGCGAGGCTGGCAGGACTTTAATGTTCATATCTGGCAGGAGCTGGTGTAGCCTCACCAGTCCTGCTCCCTTCCGACCTCCGTTTTTCTGACAAAATCAGAATAGATCAAGCAAGAAGGTAATAGAATTCTTACTGTGGCTGTTTAATCCCATTCTGTGGCTCCCCATGAACCCCCTCTGGCAATAACAGCACACATGTGTTTACATTATCCTAATTAATTAAGTCTTTGGGAAATAGTAGAATGCAAAAAGCAAAAAATTTTCAAATAAAAATATTACAATTTTTTATTGATTGAGGTTCTGTAATTTGCAGTACTGTTAATATGATTAATTTATTAATGGTTGATTGTAGTGCACATAATTCTTTCTTTCTTTTTTTTTTTTTTTTTGGTTTTTGGGTCACACCCGGTGACACTCAGGGGTTACTCCTGGCTATGCGCTCAGAAGTTGTTCCTGGCTTGGGGGACCATATGGGACGCCGGGGGATCGAACCGTGGTCCGTCCAAGGCTAGCGCAGGCAAGGCACCTTACCTCTTGCGCCACCGCCCGGCCCTGTAGTGCACATAATTCTAATGCCATATCCATTACCAGTGTATACACCTTTCTTTCCCAATGCCCCTTCCTTTCAGTGCTTCTTCCTCCAAAACTCAGTTGTGTGGTTCAGTTTTCCCATTGTGTTGCCCCAAAGATAACATTTTAATTAAAATGGTCAGGAGGTTGGGGAGCATGCTCAAAGAGTCAGTGCTCATGCTTTACACCCCCAAGAACAACTAGGTATAGCCCCCAAACAAGAAACAAACAACATAAACAGTTTGGCATTGGGTCAGGGAGATGGTTGAAATGGGGTAGTGTGCATTCCTGGCATGCTGGAGACCTAATTCTCCTAATGCAAGATGGTCCATAGAGCACCATGGCAGCAATCCTGAGCACTGTTTTTAGTGGCAGCCCTGGAGCATTTGCTAGTTGTGGCCCCAAAATTGAAGAAATAAAGAAAAGAAACAAGCAGTTGGATTTGTCTATTCAGTCACAAATCATGTCCAGAGTGTGAGAGGTGGGAGTGAAGATTATTTATTTTCCTCATGGTATTTATGAGTGCAGCAATTAATGAGAATGTCTCTCCTCACTGAAGGAATCCCTTTTTTTTGTAAAAGATAAGCACTGTTCTAACAATATAGTTCATAACCACAAGTCAACTACTCCTGTTACGATGAAGACAGCAAACTCTTTTAATGAAAAGAAAAGAGAGAGACAACCAGTGATGTTGAACTTACCATATGGTACTCTAAGCATGCAGGAATGATTTCTGATCACAGAGCCAGTAGTAAAACTTGAGTCCGCTGGGTGTCTTACCTAAAAACAGAAACAAAAACAAAAAAGAAGAGAGGAAATGAAGACACTTTTATGAGGAAGACTAGCAGATAGCCAACAGGCACATTAAAAAACAAGTTCATCAGATGGGGTTTGGGGAGACCCCATGTGGAAGTCCTTCTCCAGGCCTTCCTGGGGTGCAGCCCAGGCGGCCAGACAAGGTGGGTTTTGGGGGGGGTTCCCTCCTGGATGGGGTCCCAAGTTTTCCTCGCCCTCCCCCCCTGCACTAGGGTGGGAAGGGCACAGGGTGGAGGGCGGACAGATCCTGGCTTCCGTCTCTCTGTCCATCCTTTCTTGATCTGGAGGCTAGCTCTAGCTGGCATGGGGTTTGGGGAGACCCCATGTAGAAGTCCTTCTTCCTAACTTGGGTGTGCTGGGAGCCTTGATAGGCCCCCAGCCGCCCCCTCTTCTGCCCCCGGCCTCCAGGCCTTCCCTGGGTTCCAGCCGAGGCGGCCAGAAATGGTGAGTCCTAACTTGGGGTGTGCTGAGATTTGCTCGGTTGCACTGTTTGTCACTGTCAATTTCTGACCAGTCTACATGTGGAAAACTGTATGTATTAAGAGTATTCTCTATCCTTATGTTATGTTTTGCGTATCCAGAATGTCCTTTTTGTATTCTGCCCTTTCCCACACCCCTACAAAGCTCATTTTTACTCCTTAACTCTCTCACCCCCCAAACATCACTAACCCACATTACTCTTTTAACTTCAGTACTGCACAATCCTAATCCCAGACCAAAGCCGTGCATTGTGTGTTAGAACCCCATCTATTTCAAAAGACATAAAATGGACACGTACTTCTTTTGAATATTTTATGTGTTTTTTTTCTCTGACAGCTATGTCTTACTAAATATTGTCTTATACAGTGATGATTCTAACCACTTTTTATCTTCTCTTTGTGAGCTGCTCAATAAGAAATTTTGGTGAAAGAGTCCCCCAGTTTAATGCTGTTGATTGAACCATGTCTTGGGAATTGTTGGACTTGTTCTTATGGCCCCCATATGCGCTAATAACGCCACATTGCATTGTTCCTTTTTTTTTCATAGGCACATTAAAATAGGAAAATACTATACATACAAGTAAGATCTTATCTAATAGAGATTGAAACACACAAATCTTGTAGTGCAAAGGGACCTTACACCCTGAACATTGACATAATGGCCTGGCACAGACCTCAGAAGAATGGGCATTTTCCATTCACCCCTGAACCAGGGAAGCCATCCACGAAACATTCAAGTTTGTCTATAACACCACCTGGAAGCAATCCTCTACCATGGAAGACCCTACCACTGCTCAGACATCAACCTACTCAAAAGAGACTTCCCCTAACAATGAGAAGACAACAACAACAGCGACCTGCTTACAGGACAGGGCTCTCTACATTGCCCTTTAATTGTGAGGTGAAACTAGAAGATGCTCCACATCCTGACTTCAATGTAGGATATGCAGATTCCAGGATCTTTAATACAGAAACATGATACCAACAACAGAGACTATGTAAAAAATAAAAGTGTGTTGGCACTACAGACAATGTCTTGGATTGGACAATCTAGCTTGCCTGGAGCCTAAAGTTGGTCTTCTGCCAGGAAACTTCAGGGGTAGGGTCTCTTTGTATTTAGGCCAAGATTATCCCTTTCCATGCCCCTCATATTTTGGTGGGCCTATGCAAACAACAATTGCCACTCTAACACCGTTTTTACTGTGCTCCTTTGACTCTAATCCTTAAAAAAAACACACTTAAACTTTTGAGGTTAACTTAAACTAATATGCATGTACATGGAAATGTAAAAAAATACTATGCCTCTAATGTCTAAGGAGTTACATAAGTTTTATGGCTTTAGATTGCCTTGTCTGCTGCTAAAAAAAAATAATATAATGTATTACAATCTGAGGACTTGAGGGACAAAGTAATTGTACATGGATTCTGTTTTATTTATCTTAATGTTCTTTGGCTGAAAGTTCAAAGTTAAGATATCAGCAAGGGGACTTCTGAAAATTATGTTACAGGTGATTGTCCTTCCACTGTAACTTTACCTTGTCCTCTTTCTTTGCATCTTTGTTCTCATAATTAAAGATAAAAAATTAAAAAAAACATGCTCATCATAACTTATCATTAGGGAAATCCAAATCAAGACAACAATGAGGTATCAGTTTTGGGTATCTATCCCCAGGACAGAAAAACATTTATATTAAAGGATGTATGCATACTACTATTCATTGCAGCACTCAATAAATTAGATAAAACTTGAAATCTACCAAGATGTCCAACAACAGATAGTGGATCATGAAATTGGTACATATACACAATGGAATTCTACATAGCTGTAAGGAATGATGCAATTATGAAATTTGCTGCAATATGGATGGAACTGAAAGTAAGCCAGAAGATATATACAGAACCATATTACTTATATTTAGAATAACTGCATGAAGAAATGCAATGGTTTAAATGGGAATGAGTTCTCTTAAACACCTTTGTCTCTGGAATATAGTGAAAAGAAAGAAGGAAATTGAGTGAAGGAGGAGTAACACGAAGGATGGGTGCCAGGGACTAGGTGGTCTTAGATGCATTGGTGGTATTACAAATGGACAGAACTAAGAATCTAAGCCAAAGGCAACAACAATGCAATAAAGAGACCCAAACTTTAATGATCTAAACTTAAAATGGGTCTGTTATACTGAAAGGTTGGGGGCAAAGAAGTGGTATAGGATACACTTGGGAAACATTGGTGGAAGGAGGTCAATACTGCTGATGGGATTGGTCTTGCTTCATTGTATGTCTAAAACCCAACTATGAAAGACTTTGAAAATCACAATTGTTTCAATAGAATAAAATAAAACAAATAATTTGAAAAAGAATGTCAAAATTTTTTTCACCCAGAGTCTATAATTTTTATGACTTGAACTGACTCAGTGAATATAAAACACCTCTGAAATAGGTGAGAATTTCATAAAAAAGGAATTGGTCAAGGTCATTTTTACTCATTAGGGAGGAGAAGATAAGAAATGGTACTCTGATTTGTAATCAAGAGAAAATTAACCCAACTGAAAATAGTGAAATATGGCTGAATGGTGAGTTAGAAAAACACAGTGCTAAAAAGGAAAGAGCTCTCTTCTGCTTCTGGAGACATTTACTTGTGAGAAGGAATCAGCATATAACTATTATTATTATTGTAATGATTATGATGAAGTTATTGCTCCTTAAACCCAGGCAAATTCCTTTGCAGAAAAGAGAATGAATTTTGCTTGATGGTTTGGTTTTGCTTTGGGACAACAAAGGCAGTGCTCACGGGTTACTCCTGGCTCAGTGCTCAGAAATCACTCAAATTCAGGGGACCAAGGATGGAACTCAACTTGGCCGCTTACAAGGCAAGTGCCCTACCCAGTGTGCTATTGCTCCAACCCCCAAGGATGCATTATTGAGAGAAGGGAAAGCAATTAGTAGGATGATAAATATCACAAGTACTCTACTAAACTCATACTAAATTCAAAATGCTACTATTTTCTCATTTACAAAAAAAAATCTTTCAGGTGGTGACTTCACATAGGCTGATTGCCAACAAAATAACTTAGGAAGCAACACAGTACTCATCAGAGATTAAAGAATTCCTTAAAGAGAAGAAAAATGTGTAAATTTTTATTCTTATTCTTTGATGTATCTTATTTCCAACAAAATGGCAGACATGGACAGACACTCTTGCCACCCTTCATTTTCCCTCCTCATTATCTGAGTCCAGTTATTATACTGCATTTTCTGTTCCTTTGGATAGAAAATCTAGTTCTCCAAACCATAACATTGGCAGCAGTTTTCTTCCTACAGTTTGTAAAAATTAAATTTAAAATCAAAAGAATATGAGCCAAACATGCCCCAGCCATTTGGATTTACATAAAAGAGAAGCCTTCAACACCTCCCTATCTTGGCTGATGAATGTAGCTGATATTTTATATTTTGTTCTTGGTTTTTTCATGACCACAAGACCAAAACTAATCAGTCCAATTAGACAAACTTTCAGTTTATAGCTCTGAAGTCAACTCAACAAGTTACATATCCAACAAAATAATTTGCCAAGTTTAATTCAGAGGTTGAGGGAAGATGGAGGGTGAGAGGGAGATAATTTTTTATTTATCAGAGCAGCCAAAACCATATTATAGTCTAAATACCAAACAAAGAATGAGAAATAAAACTAGACTAGGAACCTGGTAATTATTATTATGTTTGCCCAATATTCAATAAAGAAAGAGAAAAAGAAAGAAGAGAAAAGATAAAGAGAGAAAGAAAAAAAGAAAGAAGGAAAGTAGTAAAAAAAAAAAGAAGAGAGAAAGAAAACAATAAGAAGAATATCATCCAATAAGCCCCTTACCTTGAATAGTTGAAAATATTTAATCATCGAGAGGCCAGTGAGGTGGCGCTAGAGGTAAGGTGTCTTGCCTTGCAAGCGCTAGCCAAGGAAGTACCACGTTCGATCCCCCGGCATCCCATAGGGTCCCCCCAAGCCAGGGGCAATTTCTGAGCACTTAGCCAGGAGTAACCCCTGAGCATCAAATGGGTGTGGCCCAAAAAGCCAAAAAAAAAAAAGAAAGAAAGAAAGAAAAATATTTAATCATCTTCAAAGAAATTAAATAATAAAGCAAAAGTCAAACCTTAAAAAATCTAAGAAATATATCTGTAAGTATTTACCTGATTATGATGTGAGCTTGGGCTTTCTTAACAGAGAAAGAGAAAAACAACAACAAAAAGATTAAGAGGGCCTGGAGAGATAGCGCAGCAGTGTTTGCCTTGCAAGCAGCTGATCCAGGACCAAAGGTGGTTGGTTTGAATACCAGTGTCCCATATGGTCCCCCATGCCTGCCAGGGGCTATTTCTGAGCAGACAGCCAGGAGTAACCCCTGAGCACCGCTGGGTGTGGCCCAAAACACAAAAACAAAAAAAAGATTAAGAGATTTCAACACATGAATACTTAAATTTCTGTACTCAACCAAAATCTCCGTAAACAAAATCAAGATCTAAGATAAATGGAAAAAACTATTTATAATGTATACAATACTCAGATGATTTGTATCCATCATTTTACTTGCAACAAATTTATTATGATATATAGCATACAATTTACTCATTTGAAATATACAATCATTCAGCACTACAATTCAATTTAGAACTATTTATAACCACAAATAGAAACCTTTGTACCAATTAAAAATAACTCCCATTTTTGAGAGAGGCAAGTATGATGGTGATAGGTGTGATGCTGATATTACATACATGGGAAACATCATTAATATAATTAATTAAGTAATTGTATTAGACTTTAAAAAACTCAGTGGTTTCAGATCATTTAAGATGCCTTTGAAGTTCAAATCCTGGAGCATTCTAACTAATATTTCCTCGTGTATTTTATAGTTTCTAGTTGGATCTCTGAGTCTTTAGCCACTTTGAATTGACTTTTGTGTAAAGTGTGAGATATGGATTTGAGTTTTAATTTCTCACATATAGTTATTTAGTTTTTCTAGCCTCATTTGTTGAAAAGGTTATCTTTACTCCATTTCATGTTCTCAGCTTTATCAAAGATTAACTGTCCATATATTTGGGCTTTTGTCAGTGGATATTCTATTCTGACCCATTGATTAGAGATTCTATTTTTATTCCAGTATCAGGCAATTTTAATCATGTTTGATTTATAATACAATTCCAATTTGGGTAATGAGATACCTCCAGATTTTTTTTTCTTTCTTCTTTTTCTTTTCTGTTTTAAAATTTTTTTAATTTTTTTAATTTTTTTTTTTTTTTTGTGGTTTTTGGGTCACACCCGGCAGTGCTCAGGGGTTATTCCTGGCACCAGGCTCAGAAATTGCTCCTGGCAGGCACGGGGGACCATATGGGATGCCGGGATTCGAACCGATGACCTCCTGCATGAAAGGCAAACGCCTTACCTCCATGCTATCTCTCCGGCCCCGGATTTTTTTTATTTTTTTTATTTTTTATTTTTATTTTTTTATTTTTTTAATTTTTAATTATTAGAACAAAGACGCAAAGAAAGAGGACAAGGTAAAGTTACAGTGGAAGGTCAATCACCCATAACATAATTCTCAGAAGTCCCCTTGCTGATATCTTAACTTTGAACTTTCAGCCAAAGAACATTAAGATAAATAGAACAGAATCCATGTAAAATTACTTTGTCCCTCAAGTCCCCAGATTGTAACACATTATAATATTTCTTAACAGCACACAAACCAATCTAAAGCCATAAAACTTACGTAACTCCTTAAACATTAGAGGCATAGTATTTTTTACATTTCCATGTACATGCATATTAGTTTAAGTTAACCTCAAAAGTTTAAGTGTTTTTTTTTTTTTTTTTAAGGATTAGAGTCAAAGGAGCACAGTAAAAACGGTGTTAGAGTGGCAATTGTTGTTTGCATAGGCCCACCAAAATATGAGGGGCATGGAAAGGAATACCCTTGGCCTAAATACAAAGAGACCCGACCCCTGAAGTTTCCTGGCATAAGACCAAGTCTAGGCTCCAGGCAAGCTAGATTGTCCAATCCAAGACATTGTCTGTAGTGCCAGATTTTTTATTTTTTAAATATGGTTTTGGTTAATTGTGGTTTCTTCAGATTGCAAACAAACTTTTCTAGGTTTTTTTCTAGGTTTCTTTTCTAGGTTCTTGAAGAATGTCATCTGAATTTGGATGAGAATTTTGTTCAATCTGTATAATAGCTTAGATAGGATATTGATTCTTCCAATCAATATTGAGTCTTCCAATCTATGAGCATGGACTATGTTTTTATTTCCTAAAATCTGCTATCATTCTTATAAGTGATTTTATTTAATTATTTTTATTTATTTTTATTTTTTGGTTTTTGGGTCACACTGGTGATGCTCAGGGGTTACTCCTGGCATTGCACTCAGAAATCCTCTTAGGGACCTGAGTGATAGCACAGAGGTAGGGCGTTTGCCTTGCATATGGCTGACCAAGGACAAACCTAGGTTTGATCCCCTGCATCCCATATGGTCCCCCTGAGCCAGGAGCGATTTCTGAATGAATTGCCAGAATTAACACCTGAGCCTCAATGGGTGTGGCCCCAAAACAAACAAACAGACAGACAAATGAAATTGCTCCTGGCTTGGAGGACAATATGAGACACTAAGGATCGAACCCAGGTCTGTCCTGAGTTAGCAGCTTGCAAGAAAAACTCCCTATATCTGTGCTATTGCTCCAGCCCCTATAAGTGAATTTAATTTATCATATTTTTGTTGGTTTCCAAATATCTGTTTTAGATACTACATTAACCTTAAATACTAATCTTGAATACTAGATTAAATTAAATAGAATCCTTTAAATTTTCTCTTCTGATTAATTTTTATATGTATGAATGCAACAGATTTTTGTGAATTGATTTTGAAGCTTGTTACTTTTCTGTATTTATTTATTGTTTCTAGGAGCTTTGTTTGTTTGCTTTTGGGCCACACCTGGCAGCACTCAGGTGTTACACTTGGCTCTGTGCTCAAAAATGCTCCTTGCAGGCTCAGGGGACCATATGGAATGCCAGGGATTGAACCCAGGTCGCTGCATGCAAGGCTAAAGTCCTACTCATTGAGCTATCACTCCTGCCCTCAGTAGGAGTTGATTTCGGTAGTCTCTTTAGGTGCTTCTATGTCATCTGAAAATTATTTGACATCACTTTATCATATATAAATACTGTTAGTTTGACTTCTTTTATAATATGAATCCCTTTGATTTGTTTTGTTTGCCTTATTGCTGTAGCCAGGACTATTAATACTTTACTGACTAAAAGTGGATACAGTTGACATCCTTGCCAGTGCCTGATCTCAGAGGAAATGATTTACGGTTTTTGTTTGCTTGTTTTGTTTTGGTTTTTGGTTTTTGGGTCAGACCCGGCAGTGCTCAGGGGTTACTCCTGGCTGTCTGCTCAGAAATAGCTCCTGGCAGGCACGGAAGACCATATGGGAAACCGGGATTCAAACCAACCACCTTTGGTCCTGGATCGGCTGCTTGCAAGGCAAACTCCGCTGTGCTATCTCTCCAGGCCCGATTTACGTTTTTTATGACTAAGAGTAATATTGGTTGTGAGTTTGTTATAGATAGCCCTCACTATCTTGCAGAAAGTTCTCTCCACCCCTATCTTGTTAGGGTTTTTTTTTCTATCATGAATGAATTTTGGATTTTGTCAAAAGCTCTCTCAGAATAAGTTGATCTGATCATATGGTTGTTACCTTTCCTTTTATTAAGGTGATGTTTTTTGTTAATTAATTTCTGTATGGTGAACCATTCTTGCTTCCCTGAGTTGAATCCCATTTGATGAGGGTGTATGAGTTTTTGATATGTTGCTAGGTTTAATTAGCTAAATTTTGTTAAGGATTTTAGTATCAGTGTTCATAAGGAAAATTGTTCTGAAAATTTCTTTCCTGGAAATATCTATGTGTTGGATCAGTGTTATGTTAGCTTCATAGAAGGTGGTTAGAAAATAGTTTTGAAAAGTGTAATGAATAAAAGTACTAAATATTCTCTGGAGCTTTAATAAAACTGTTTTATGGGGGGAGATTTTTAATTACTCTTTCAATTTACTTACTTGTATTTGGCCTATTTAGGCTTTCTACTTTCTCCTTGTTCAGTTATTGGGGGGGGTGGACACTCCTGAAAGTGCTTATGCACCATCAATGAGGACCATTTGAGGGATCATGCAGTGCTAGGCATTGAATCTAGAATTTAGAAGATGTCAGGCTAGCATTCCACTATTTGCACTATATTCCTCACACACATATTTGATATCTTATTTAAAAATTCAGGAAACTTTAAGAGAATACATACTTAGTTGATGTTAGAGCTGAGGCTCAGACATTAGAAAAATATTGGAAGGAAAATGATTTATACACTAGGTGAATTTAAATTTATGTGTAAGCTGCTTATGTAATATGTGAAACCTTTTATTTTAGGAAAAGGGGTCACTGTTCCTTCACATAGGAACTGAGTCATCTTACTGGTAGAACATTAAAATAAAATTTCATGTCCTTCTTATGATAACTCCAAATGTAAACTCTATCTATAGTTTCCATTCTTTCTGACCTCAAAAATTTTTTTCCTCAAGATTTCCAGGGCCTCCTATATTAACATAAAAATCCTCAATTCTAGAGGTGTTACAAATGCTTTTTGTTTCCTAAAGCAAAAGCTGTCCAATTGTTGTATTGGGAACATGGAGTATGATGAAATCAAGTGTGTTGGCAAAGTACTAAAAGCATTTTGGTGATGTGATGGAAAAGAAGAGTAATGGAAACTAATGCTAAAGAGACAAATGGGATCAGAGCTAGGAGAGATTTGAACACTGGAGACTTAGTTTTAGTCTATAGAATGATCAGCTTTGTACTCTGGTCTGGGATCTATTACCAATGTAGCATTGGAGCATTTACTTTCTCGGAACTTTATCTTGTAAAATTTGTGTAAAATCAGGATATTGATTTTAGTAACTATTAACATTACTCTCAGTTATAACAACATCACTTCCTTTATCTTATACCAAGTAAGCAGCAACCTGCCTTCCAACCACACCCAAGGACTATTAATTCAGTAGCATGAATGATGATATTATGCAATATTGTGTGCTAATAAGACAGTTTTATAGCATACCTCTCTAACTCAAGCAACTTTTTCTCAAACTTTCCCATGCTCCTAGAGAGCATGGTGTCAGTCATAAAGCTAAAATATTGAGGGAATCAATTATATCAGCTGTTATATACATAATATTATATATTTTTTCTTTTGTTTGTTTTTGTTTTTTAATATCTTTACTTATACAATTTGATTACAAACATGATTGTAGTTGAGTTTCAGTCATATGAAGAATACCCTTTTCACCAGTGCAACATTACTATCACCAATGCCCCAAGTCTCCCACCTCCCTACCCCTCTGTCTGTATTTGAGACAAACTTTCTTCTTCCCTATTCATTCACATTGTTGTTAGTTGTCAGTGTAGTTATTACTCTAATTGCACTCACCACTCTTGTGGTGAGCTTCATATAGTGAGCTGGACCTTCCAGCCCTCATCTCTATTGTCTCTGTGAATTATTACAAAAATGTCTTTTATTTTTATTAAAACCCATAGATGAGTGATACTATTCTGTGTCTATGTCTCTCCCTCTTATTTATTTCACTCAGCATAATAGATTCCATGTACATCCATGTATAGGAAAATTTCATGACTTCATCTCTCCTGAGGGCTGCATAATATTCCATTTGTTTATATACCACAATTTCTTTAGCCATTAATCTGTTGAAGGGCATCTGTAATATATTAATAATATATAATGTATCATATTGCATATGTAATACATATATAATAGCTTCCTTTCCACAATGATAAGCAATAATAATTAAACAAATACTGACGGCTATAAATAAATTATGGTTAGGATTTCCTGGCTAAGAAAATAGTTATGAATGTTTCTCCTTTTGAAATTTTATTGAGGTTACTAAAGAAATGTATTAAATATATAGGTTAACATGTTGAATGTCATTTAGGTGTGCTGCTAGCTTTATTTAAGAGTTTATCTAATAGTTCAAAATATTAAAATATTAAAGATCATAGGGAAAGTAGAGAAATGGTAGACATATGGAAGCCCAGTTTCTTATTGTGAACTTTATTTCAGGAAGACTATTTTATAAGATTTTACAGTCCTAAAATTACCTAATCTAGCCCAGTACCTGACATTTTTAACATCTAAACATTTTAACATTAAACTAACATTTAAAATTCTATTATACTCTTTTGGTTAGTATGGGCAGATATGGAACTCAAATTGGCTTTATTTTATTTATTTATGTATTTATTTTGGGGGTGGGGACGGGCCACACTCAGCAGCCCACAGAGGTTACTCTTGGCTCTGCACTCAGAATCACTCTCAGCAGGCGCCGGGGTGACCATATGGGAAGCCAGGAATTTAACTGGGGTCCATCTGGGGTTGGTCAAGTGCAAGGTAAATGCTCTACCACTGTGCTATTGTTCTGACCATTAAAACTGGCTTTAAAAAAAGGGGAATCAATTGTTCATCTAGCTAAAAAATTCAGGGGTGTTAGTAGTTTCAGTCATAGTTGCAACCAGAAACTAAAAAAAAAGTATCAGGAAATAATCTCTCTGTTCCACACGCTTGTTTTGTTCTCTTCTGATTGGCTTTAATCTCAAATGGGCTCATTTCACATGGTGACTCCTCATAGCTCAGAAAAAATGTCTTGCTTTCCTAATAATTTCAGCAAGTGATCTAATAATAGTCCCCTAATGGGACCAATTTATTTCATGTATTCAACCTGAAGCCATTTTTGTTGCTAACTGAACGGGGCACCCTAAATAATTTCACCTTAATTACCTCTGAATGTCTTTAGCTAGGGAATAGTCCTACCTTAACTTTATGGATAGATGATGGGAAATAATGCTTCCTCAAATATAATTTTCAAGACTTGTTATCCAAAAAATGAATGAGGGGTTGGAGAAATAGTACGTATATAAGGGGACTTGCCTTGCATCTGATTGATGCAGGTTTGATCCTTAGCACCCCAAATGGTCAACTAAGCCTTGCTAAGAATGATCCCTGAACGCTGAGCCTAGAGTAAATTTTAAGCACCATGAATATGGCCTTCAAATAAAAAGCAAGAATGAATGCTTTAGCCAAATCCCTTTCAGCAATCGTGAACCGGGCCTCTTTGCAGCCTTCTTTCAGCCTCCTTCTGGGTTACAGTGTCACTATTGAAATCTCCCTTCTTTCAATCAGTCCTCCTTTTCCCAAATCGTGCGGATGCATTAGCGTCTTTGCTAAGTTATTTCAATTTATATCAAAATATAAATCGAGCCACATTCCATATAAGCAATTCAATAAATCACTTTCTTAAATACAGGTTACTCCAGCATTCCAAACCACTAAATGCAAAGATCAATGGGGAAGTTCAGGAAGACACCTACACTGGGGGATATGGAGAGAAATCCTGGCAAATCTCCAAAGTGCCTGAACCTTATAGATGACCTAAAACCAACATTTAATGGTTTAGCAATGGAAATTAAGGAGTCATTAGCCTACGAAATTAAGAAATATATAGATGAATAGTTCAACCAAATGAAAGAACTCTTTCAGAAGATGAGAGGATTTATACAAATGAAACTGAAGAAACTAAATAAACATGTTAGCAAGCCATATTAGTAGAATTATACAGGTGGAGAATCACATAGACATTGTAATTTGAAGACAAATTACAAGCCAGCAGTGAAAAAGAAATCAAAAAAGAAAGGAGAAACAAAACACTGTAAAAAATGTAAGGTACTTAATGAGCAAAGACAAGAGAAATAAACTCCATATTATAGGACTACCAGAAGGGGAAGAAAACGGGAAAAGGGAAAGAACAAGTAGTGAGGGAACTCCCCCACCCTTGGGAAAGAGATTTCTCTACAAATTCAAGAAGCAAAAAGAGTGCCAAACAAAACAGACCTTAACAGAACAACACCAAAACACTTGGTAATCCAAATGGCAAAAGACAAAGAAAGAGACGGACTCTTTAAAGCAGTGAGGGAGAAAAAGAAAGAATGCTTTATAGAGGAGAATTACTATCTATAATTGCCACGGGCCAGCTTCAATATACAATTTCTGCACTTGTCTTTGTACATTTCTAGCCTCTGTGATAACTAACCCCATTGATCTAAAACTGAAATTGGGGCCCGGAGAGATAGCACAGCGGCATTTGCCTTGCAAGCAGCCGATCCAGGACCAAAGGTGGTTGGTTCGAATCCCGGTGTCCCATATGGTCCCCTGTGCCTGCCAGGAGCTATTTCTTTTTTTTTTTTTTTTTTTTTTTTTTTTTTTTTTTAATTTTTTTTTTATTTAAACACCTTGATTACATACATGATTGTGTTTGGGTTTCAGTCATAAAAGGAACACCACCCATCACCAGTGCAACATTCCCATCACCCAAGTCCCAAATCACCCTCCTCCCCACCCAACCCCCGCCTGTACCCTAAACAGGCTCTACATTTCCCTCATACATTCTCAATATTAGGACAGTTCAAAATGTAGTTATTTCTCTAACTAAACTCATCACTCTTTGTGGTGAGCTTCCTGAGGTGAGCTGGAACTTCCAGCTCTTTTCTCTTTTGTGTCTGAAAATTATTATTACAAGGGTGTCTTTCATTTTTCTTAAAACCCATAGATGAGTGAGACCATTCTGCGTTTTTCTCTCTCTCTCTGACTTATTTCACTCAGCATAATAGATTCCATGTACATCCATGTATAGGAAAATTTCATGACTTCATCTCAACCAGGAGCTATTTCTGAGCAGACAGCCAGGAGTAACCCCTGAGCACTGCCGGGTGTGACCCAAAAACCAAAAACAATAAAACTGAAATTGTTAGTGGTTTTCTTTTCTTTGTATTAATTACATATCTATCTTCTGCCATGGTCGCTTCACAATTTTTTTATTTCATCTGAATAAAAAGACATATTTGCACCTCTTCCTGGAAATGTATGTACTGACATTGGATTTTGGTTGCTTTTTATCCTCTTGAGTATCTTATTACCACTTCTAATCAAATCTATCTTCTTCAGTCCTTATAAACAATGTTCTGAAATAAATCTGATTTTGTCTCTTATGTGGTGGGAAGTAGGAATAGGAGTCTAGAGGAGGATGTTGTGTGGGAATGGGGTCTTTGTGTGTGGGGAAAACAGAGTCATCAGTATAACCAAGGAGTTTGACTTTTCTGGCCCAATCCCTGGAGGAAATAATGAAACCAACACTTCCAGCTTGTTGGAAAAAACTGCCAAAGAAACAAAGCTGTCTGTATGGTTCTCTACCCATTCAGCTAATTCTTTCTTAAAGTGATGTCTTTAGCCTGGATTTGATTTCATGTACTTCAAACCATTAAAAAAAACATATTTAATAATCTTTATTTAAATGTTCCATTAAGTATCCCCTATTAATTAAATATAAAATAAATGCTATTACAAATTTAGGGAAGTGAGTACTATTGCAGATAAGGATATTTTAATGTTTTAATTATGTTAAGGGAGTAAACTATTCCGAAGTATTATTTTTTATATCATTTTTCTTTTTTTTTCTTGTTTTGAAAATGAATCCAAAAAAATAAAACTGCTTTTCAGTCCTTAGCTTCAGAAAAAATAGACCCCCAGTATAAAGTTTTTAGCACTTTATACTTAACCTCACTTTTCCTACAGGTAAATAGATTTTGCATGTCAGCACTGTTAAAAGGATTGATGTGGACTGCTGGGAGTTTCAAACAGAATAAAAAAGTACAGCAAATTCCTCAAATAATGGAACTTCATTCAAGGTCATCCCTATAGCATTGAAAAAGAACCCAGACCAGGGTGAATAAGTGACATTATTTATGGCTTTACTTTCCTCCTGTTTCACTTACAGTCACCTTTACAAGAACCTAAGACAACCTTAGGTGAAGGTTTACTATAGTAGAACTTTTCCTGTAGCTGAGTGTGATGAATCAGATTTATGATATACAAATATTACATATTTGGCAGCCATAACCAAAATGAGCAAATAATTAATGCTAGTGGAAGGCTCTTTTAGTATCTTATTAATTTGTTATCTACTCTGTGAAATAATAGGAATTCTATCTGTTTCAGAAGGAAGACATGTTTTTTCTACAGTGCATCTCTATTTGTGTCTCTGTTACTGATGCTGTCTAGAGTTTCTAGCTGTTAGTATTCTAGCTTTATTATAAGTTCATTAGTTTTATTATTAAAATAATATATTAAAGTGCTGCATCTTTATCATTTAACTATTTGTGATTTGTTTCATTTATACTATTTTGTAATAATGTGTATTTTCATCAACTCATTTTAAAAGAAGCTGACAGAATTTTAGATATTTGGTAATGATATAGCAAATATACATCTCTCAGGACTAAAATGTGTTTGTATTATCATCTATCCACCAACGACTTAGATTGTTATTGTCAACTTTTCTTTTCTAGTTAAACTTAGAAAATATAAATTGCATTCTTTGTGCAGCTAAGCAAGACATCATCAGTGAGTGGAAACTACTATTCTGAGGTCAGCTGATTCGTTTCCTTGTTGCAACTATATATTTTGCCTTTATACTTATTTACAGAGAAGTATTAAGTTATATAAGTGAACCATAAAATATTTTGGTGGGTCAACAGCAATTTGATATGGAGTATAATATTTTTAAATTAGAAAAACATAAATTTTAAGTTTTTAACAATTTTGAGACATGCATACCTTCCAATCCCAGTGAATAAATGCCAATTTAATAATACTCTTATTATTTTCTAAACTAAAATATTACCAATACAGTCTCTTTGCATTTAATTTTATTCTTATCTCCCCAACGCAAGTATGCTCATGGTTTTGATGAGTATCTAACTGCTGGCCCATGCTTCTATGCTTTTATTACATAAGCATGTGCCTACAAATAAATGTGTTGATATATGTTTGTAAATTTACATCAGGGCACCATACTATAAACATCATTCTGTAACTTTGCCTTCTTACTCAGTGTTATGTTTTTGAGACTTATCTACACATATGGATCTAGTTTATTCTTTTCATGTAGTTCATTCTTTTTCAAGTATTCAGAGACTTTCTTTATACAAACATACCACATTTTATTTGACATGCCTCTACTGATGGGTCATACAAATAAACAGTATTCTGTAAGTTAGCACCTTGTCTATTATCTGTCTCTTCTCTCTCTCTCTCTCTCTTCCTTATTTCATATGCACACATGCACATACTCATATTTTGGGCCACACCCAGTGATGTTCAGAGCATATGTTTGTCTTTGTGCTCAGGTTTCACCCCTGGAAGTGTTCAGAGATCCATGCATGGGAGGTGCTGAAGATCTAGCCTGGGTCTGCTGCTGCATATAGGCAAGCACCTTGTTTTTTGTACTATCTATCGCTTGAGTCCTAGCTATCATTTCTTATAGAATTTTTATATCCATACAGTTATGTTAAGTACCCCTTATCTTCCTCTCTTAGCCACTTATATCATGGATCAAACCACACATTATGAAATATACCCTTTGTATTTAACTAGGGAATTTTTTAATCTCAGAAAATAAATCTCTTTACAGTATTTATTACAAAAGCCCCAGGCTAGCACTAGGTATGGCAGATGTCTGGCACCATCTGATAAATAAAGTATAAATGATTCTGTACCTTTACTGCTTCATTGATGCAGTTTAAAATTAAGGCCTCACACTAAGCACTCCTGAAATCTCTGTATTCTACTTGTGAGATTAGTTGTTTCCTCCCAGTGAATAACGGAAGTGTTTTACCATTTGAGGTTACAGAAAATTAAGCTAATGGATATATCATTGTTAATTTTTAGTTTGCTAAACCTTTGCCCCCTGGTACCACTTTCTTATATTAACATATAATCTTAAATGAAATCTGCTTTAGTTCTAAATTATACATTTATTTTAAATTAAATAAATCATAGTTTTCTTATATCTCACAATAAGCACCTGCATTACCAGGTGCCCCTGTTACATAAGTACGAGATACATTGCATTTACTTTGTAAAAACATACACATTGAATACCCCGTTATTTTAGAAAATAATGATGTTTGAAATTGTTCTTCAAAATATTGATTTTCTAAGAGATTAAAATCAGTGTGATATAATACAAGGGGCATTCACTCCTAGATAGAAAAAATCTTATAACATTTGAAATAATTATTATTGCATACTGACTTGATCAGCCCTGCTGATAAGGTAGTGGCATGAGTTAGTCATGGTCATCATAGTCATTTATTGTATCTCCTCCTCCTCCTCTTCATTCCTTCCTCTGTGTTTCCCTCCCTCTCTTTCTTCTCCTCTTCTTCCTATTCCTTTCCTTCTCCTTTCCTCTCATTTTCCCTCTTCTCCCTATCCTCCTCCCTTTCCTTCTCCTTCTCTCTTAGGCTCAGGGGCTCTGTTCTCAGAAGTGACTCTGGCATTGCTTAGGGTGTCATATGTGGTGGCAGGGATTGAATCGGAATCAGTATGCTATAAGGCATTTGCCTGACTCCTATACTATCTCTATTGCTAAAAGGTAAATATGTTTTTAGAGGCTTAAGACCATCAGTTATGTTTACACTGGTTTTGTCATGGATAATAGTAAAGTTCACAGTCCCTGGTCCCAAGAGGTACTTGAGACTCCCTTGCTGCTTTTTCAAATGCCAATTATGCCTATTCTTGCTTCCTGCCCACAGATGAATGGGGCAGGCAGGAAGAGCACTAATCATTGGAATTTTTTAGATCTCTCATGGAATATGTTAGATTTACCAAAGTGCTTACACAGTCACTCATCTTTTCATCTTAAGAGATAAGATGACTCCAGTTGATCTATGTGTTGTAAAGCATGAATTTCTTTACTTTACACAATAATTCTAAAATGGCAGGTACTATTATCTGCACATAATATATGAGAAAACAGAAATCTGGAAAGATTAAGTAATGTTCTAAAATTATAGGACTAGAGATGGATTTGGGATACTTTGCCATTATATAAAAGTTTCCCTAGAGACATACATTTTAATTTATTAACAAGATTCCATTGTCTTGTATCCCTATGAAAACCTAAATTAAATTGACAAGATGCTGACCAATAGCAAAGAGTCATAGGGAAGCTTGTCATTTATCTTGTTATGGTTAATTAATTCAATAAAAGGATATTAAACATTAATTTTGATCTATAAGATAAATAATTGACCTTTGTTTACAGTCCTGTATTCAAATATGTGCTGTAAAGTCTAAAGATGTTGCAGAAAAATAATATACAGAGTATTAAGAGTTAGTAAAGTGTGGCTGAAGACTTCAGAGAGTGTTGTAACTCTTCACAATAAGAGATGATACTCTAGCTTTGTATATACAAAAGTATGTATAATTGAGCAATCATCACAGAAGATCTGGTTCAAAAATCTTAGTTCAGGGCAAGATAGATTGTACAAATATAAATCACTTGGCTTGTATTTAGCTAACCCTGGTTTTATCCTTAATATTACATATGTTATTCCCAATACCACCAGAAGTAAGTCCTAAATACCAATGGGTGTAGCCCCAAACACCCTCATTATCCTGAAAAATGGCAATTCTTTATTTAATGTGACTTGTAATAATTAAATTAATATTTCTGAGTTTTAGTTACCTTTTGATGGAGATAAAGAATTATACTACTCAGTGTTGATTGAAAGATTCAATAAACTTTACTTGGAGTGCTGGTGGGGAAGTTACTATCATTGTTATTTTTATTATCAGTATAGATTAGAGAGAAAGAATTCATAAGCAAAGAAGCTTTTTTTCTTGGCAGAGCCAAGAAAATTCTTAGTGACTTTAAGTTCATTTTGGTAATATATATATTTTTACTGACCCAAATAATAGAATTAAAAATGTTTTGCTAACAACTGATTTTTAGCCATCTTCCCAAATTATCTCCATATATAAGGTTACTCGGGCCTGCTGTGTGCCTAGGTAAAAAGGAAACATTTTAAAACAGCTGCTGCTTGCTTTGCTCCTGCTTGCTTTGCTATCCCCTGCTTGCCTCCGGGATGCAGCTATGAAAGTACCCAGAGAAAAAAGTTTCTGCCCATGTCATTAAGGTAGATGGTTTCTATCCACGAAATGGGTAGCCAGAGGAGTGCGGATACTCAGCTTTGCTTCCCTGCTAGGCATATATTCTAGCCAACGAACCCCACCATAATGCATAGAAAAAACACACTACACACGTGACAATGGGAAAACAACACAGACCAACACTATGCATAAAGAATGAAGATGGCAGCTCTGATGACCCGAAAAGTGCTAACCACCAGGTTAGCCTCTCAGATAAGGAGTTTAGAGAAGAAATATGGAGGATTTTCACAAAACTCAAAGAAAGCATAGATTGAGCTAAACAGACCACAAAGATAGAAATCAGAGAACTCCAAACTGAAATAACAAGTCTGAAAAACTCAGTAGAAAAAAATGAAAACCTCAATGGAAAGCCACTCCAACAGAGTAACAGCAGCTGAGGACAGAATCAGTGATCTGGAAGATGAGATGCATAATAACTCCATACAAAAGAAAAGTCTGGAAAAGAGCCTTACAAACAAATGATCAGATAATGGGAAAATCCCTCAAAGAATGTGAACAGATGAAAATAGAAGGTTTTGATAAATACAACAGAAAAAACATAAAAATCATCAGAGTCCCAGAGACACAGGAAGAAAATCCCCAGGAAGAATTAACAGTCAAAAACATCATTGAAGAGAAACTCCCAGAGCTAAAGATGGCATGCAACCAAATTCTGTGTGCCTGAAGAGTATCTGCTGAAAGAGATCTGAAGAAAATCACCACAAGACACATCTTAGTCAGAATGACAAATCCCACAGACAAGGACAGAATACTGAAAGCATCAAGATAAAAAAAAGGAAATTATAATCAAATGAGTATCCTTAAGATTTACAGCAGACCTGTCACAAGAAACCCTCAAGGCCAGAAGGCAGTTGTGGGATATAGTGAAAATATTAAATAAAATGAATATTTTGCTTAGAATTCCGAACTTAGCCAGACTCACTTTCAGGTTTGAATGAAATATATATAGCTTCACAGATAAACAACAGCTGAGAAACTTTACAGACTCAAAATCAGCCTTAAAAGAAAACTTAAAGGTCTACTTTAAGACAAGACATAACATCAGACACATCAAACTTCTACACAAAGATGACACTAAATCCCATAATTATCTCTCTTAATGTCAATGGACTAAATGCACCTGTTAAGAGACCCAGAATGACAAAATGGGTTAAAAGCTGAATTCAACATTCTGCTGCCTACAAGAAACACATCTGAATAGTCAAAACAAACATAGACTCAAAATTAAAGGTTGGAGGAAAATTATCCAAGCAAACAATTTCTTTAAAAAAGCTGGAGTAAGCCTGTGAGGGTCAGGCCTCCAACAAAAACCTAAGAATAGAACATTAGGGAAGGGGAAAAAAAGAATAGAACATTAATGTCTGTCTTTATGTGGGCATGAGTTTGTGGACAGTGGACTCCTCTCTGATTGGCAAACCTAAAATGTAAACAAGCCATGCCTAAAATGTATATAGCTCCTCTTATATATTACCTCATTCAGAAATCCTTCTATACTCTCATCCCCCAGTCCTGATCCATTATCCTTTCTTATTGAACCTTCTTTACCCTCAGTTATTAACCCATTAGGTATCTAGACCAATCTCCTGCTCCAATAAACCACCACCGAGCTCCCAAACTTAAAGGATGCCCTCTCAGCCTCTCATCACATGCCTCGGCAAGAAACTACAACCAACACTCATGTTTTATGGCCCTTCTTCTTACCCTCCTAATTGTGGGGTATCGCATGCTACTGATTCAGCTCCAGAAAGACCCCAGCTCAAGGACACTTCTTTCATGGCTACAAATAACTTCGCAAACCCAACAAGACACCATGTGTGATGAAAAACTTCCCTGGATTCCACCCCTCCCACAAGAATACCTCTAAAGATTCAATGGGGAAGCCTATATTTCCTTTATGTGTTTAATATCTCCATAATAATACCTCCTAGTCTGCTTATTCCCCAAAGTTAGTTAGCCTCGTAAATAGTATTTTTTCTTTTATGCCTTTTTTTAAATGTATTTTTATTTATTTCTTCTATTATATATGTATATATATTTCTCTCTCCAACCTCACCTGATTTGTTTCTGCTTGGTACAAAAACATACAAAAAAAGTCTTGCCTGGGATAAAAGTTCGGGTCAAAACCAGGGCACAGAGATTGTGCAGACTATCATTCTCACTCCAAATCCACCAGCAGTATAATAGTCACTCTAAATAAAGAGACAAGCTCTTATACACTAGGGATAAGAACCTGTACTTTTTATAATACAGGGACGCCTTACACCCTGAACATATGACATGTGGATCCAACTTACACTCCAGGTGATTGAACAGCAACCATCCAATCCAGAACTGACACAGGTTCCTCCTGGGGAAACTCCGAATACCGTCCCAGCATCAACTTGCACCAATTTTTTTGTTTTTGTTTTTGTTTTTGGTTTTTGGTTTTGGTTTTTGGGTCACACCTGGCAGTGCTCAGGGGTTACTCCTGGCTGTCTGCTCAGAAATAGCTCCTGGCAGGCACGGGGGACCATATGGGACACCGGGATTCGAACCAATCACCTTTGGTCCTGGATCAGCTGCTTGCAAGGCAAACGCCGCTGTGCTATCTCTCCAGGCCCAACTTGCACCAGTTTTAATATGACATCCTGACATGAGGAAACGGCAACAACTTGAGCTAAGAGACGGCTGTTCTATCTCATCACCTAACAGTATGATGCAATCAGGAGACATGTCATCTTTTGCCCTAAGCAAAAACTAAAATAGTTATTTACAGAAGACTGACTTTGACAAACATGGACTGGACATAACCTATCAAGGGACCAACGAGAAAGTTCCTAGACTAGGCCTTGGCCTAAAATTTATACAAAAACCAAGATCTATAATTTCAGAGGTCTGACTTTGACAAGTGAGACTGAGCAGAATTTCTGGAACTGTGCTGAAAGACTATAGCCTAGGTTCTGTCCTAGGATCTGAGCAAAAACCAAGACCACTAATTACAGAAGATTGATTACAACAACAATGATTGAACAGAACTCCTAGAACCATAAAGAAAAACTCTCTCCTAGCCTTCGCACTATGACCTACACAAATAATAAGATATCCAGCGACAGAGGCGGATGTCATCACCCACATCTGAGCAGAAAGTTTCCTGGATCCATAAAAAGACTTTGGGGTATGTAAATGAGTAAGTATGGAGCCTGTAGTTGTTCTCATAACAGTATGCTTCAAAGGCTGAGAAATCCTATATCTCTTAGGCCAAGGGAATTCCCATTCTAATTTCCCCAATATTTACCATGCCTATGCAAAAAGAAGCAGAAGAAGAAGAAGAAGAAGAAGAAGAAGAAGAAGAAGAAGAAGAAGAAGAAGAGGAGGAGGAGGAGGAGGAGGAGGAAGAAGAGGAAGAAGAAAATGAAGGAGGAGGAATGCTCCTCATTCATTATTACTATGTGCCTTAAATATTACTGAGGAAAATTTGTAATTCACTTTGACCACAATAAAAAAATAAAGCTGGAGTAGCTACATTAATGTCAGGTGACATAAACTTTAGACTCAGAAAAATTATAAGGGACAAAGATGGACTTTTGTAATCAATATTTACAACAGGAAGAAACCACAGTCCTAAAAATATATGCACCAAATGAGGGAACAGCAAAATATTCAATACAAATGTTGACATCTGAAAAAAGGGATTCAAAGGGCAATCAGAGACTACTATGAGAAACTCTATGCCACAAAACATGAGAACCTGGAAGAAATGGATAAATTCTTGGACTCATAATATTCCACAATTAAACCAGGATGATCTAGCATATCTAAACAAACCCATTACTACTGAGGAAATTAAAATGGTAATCAAAAGTCTTTCCAAAAACAAAAGCCCAGGCCCCAATGGATTCATTAATGAATTCTTTCATACCTTTCTTAAGGAACTACTATGAATCCTTTTCAGGCTCTTTCATGAAATAAAATAAACTGGAACACTCCCAAATAGTTTTAATGAAGCTAATATCACACTGATACCAAAACCTGACATTGATGCTGACAAGAAAGAAAACTACAGACCAATACTGCTGTTGAACACAGATGCAAAGATCCTCAACAAAATCCTGGCAAATAGGATCCAACGCCTCATCAAGAAAGTCATACACCACAACCAAATAAGTTTCATTCCAGCAATAAAAGAATGGTTTAATATATGTAAATCAATCAACATAATCCACCATATCAACAGAAAGAAAAATAAAAATCATATGATCATATAAATAAATGCAGAGAAAGCATTTGATAAGGTCCAACTCCCATTCTTGATAAAATACTCTCATCAAGATGGGAATAGAAGGGACTTTTCTCAATACAGTTAAGGCCATCTACCACAAGCCAATGGCAATTATTATTCTCAATGGAGATAAACTAAAAGCCTTTTCTCTAAAATCTGGTATAAGACAAGGCTGCCCACTCTCACTACACCTATTCAACATAGTGCTGGAAGTTCTTGCCATAGTGATTAGGCAAAAAAAAGATATCAAGGGCATGATAATAGGAAAAGAAGAAGTCAAGATCTCACTCTTTGGAGATGGCATAATACTATATTTAGAAAACCCTAAAGACTCTACCAAAAAGCTTATAGAAACAATAGATTCAAATAGCAAAGTGGCAGGCTACAAAATTAACAAACAAATATCAATGGCTTTCTTATATACCAATAATGATAGAGAAAGAAATGGTCATTAAAAGAAACAATCTTGGGCCCGGAGAGATAGCACAGCGTCATTTGCCTTGAAAGCAGCCGATCCAGGACCAAAGGTGTCGAATCCCGGTGTCCCATATGGTCCCCCGTGCTTGCCAGGAGCTATTTCTGAGCAGACAGCCAGGAGTAACCCCTGAGCACTGCCGGATGTGGCCCAAAAACAAAAAAAAAAATCTCATTCATATCAGTGTCATACAAACTCAAATATCTTGGAGTCAACTTAACTAAAGAGGTGAAGGACCTATACAATTAGAACTGCAAAACCTTGCTTCAAGAAATAAAAGGACACAGGAAATGGAGACACATACCTTGCTCATGGATTGGGAGGATTAGCATCATTAAAATGGCAATACTCCCCAAAGCATTGTACATATTTAATGCAATTCCTCTAAGAATACCCATGACATTCTTTGAAGAAGTGGGCCAAACACACCTGAATTTTATTTGGAACAATAAACACCCACAAATAACTAGAGCAATCCTTGAGAAAAGGAACATGGGAGGCATCACTTTTTCCCACATTAAATTGTATTACAAATCAATAGTCATTAAAACAGCAAGGTATTGGAATAAAGACAGACTCACAGATCAGTGGAATAGAGTTGAGTATTCAGAAACTGTTACACAGACATATAATCAACTAATCTTTGATAAAGGGGAAAGAAATGCAAAATGGAGCAAGAAAAGCCTCCTCAACAAGTGATGTAGGGACAACCACATGCCAAAAAGCAAACTCAGACCTTCAACTAACACCATGCACAAAGGTAAAATGAAAATGGATTAAAGACCTGGATATCAGACCTGAAACTTTATGGTATATAGAACAATTTGTAGGTAAAACACTCTATGACATTGAGACTAAAGTCATCTTCAAGGAGGAAACAGCACTGTACAAAGAAGTGGAAGCAATGATAAAAAGATGGGACTATATTAAGCTGAGAAGCTTCTGAACCTCAAAGGAAATAGTGACTAGGATACAAAAACCACCCACAGAATGGGAGGAACTATTCACACAACACCCATCATATAAGGGGCTAATATCTAAGATATACAAGGTACTGATAGAACACTGTCTTAAAAAAGAAATACATTTGGCCAAAAGGCACATGAAAAAAATGCTCCACATAACTAATCATCAAGGAAATGCAAAGCAAAACAACGAGGTACTATCTCATGCCACACTCATGCCACCGAGACTGGCACACATCACAAAAAGAAAAGAAAAGAGCAATCAGTGCTGGTGGGGATATGAAGAAAAAGGAACTCTCATTCACTGCTGGTGGGAATGCCATCTAATCCAGCCTTTATGGAAAACAATATTGAGATTCCTCAAAAAACTGTAAATTGAGCTCCCATAAGATCCAGCTATACCACTCTTAGGGATATATTGTAGGAAAAATACAATACAAAAATACCTTCCTCACACCTAAATTCATATCAGTGTTTTTTACAATAGCTATTTACAACAACCAAGATGCTCTTCAGCAAATAGCTAAAAGAAACTGTGGAACATATACACAATGGAATATTATGCAGCCATAAGGAGAGATGAAGTCACGAAATTTTCCTATATGTGGATATATATGGAATCTATTATGCTGAGTGAAATAGCCAAAGGGAGAGAGATAGACACAAACGAGTCTCATTCATATATGGGTTTTAAGAAAAATAAAAGACAGTACTGTAATAACGCACAGAGACAATAGAGATGAGGGCTTGAAGACTGGCTCACCACAAAAAATTGTGAGTGCAGTTAGAGAAGTAACTACACTGACAACTATCATGACAATTTTGATGAGTGAGAGAAGTAGAATGACTTTCTTGAATACAGGTGGGGGTGGTTAGAGGGAGAAGGGGGACATTGGTGATGGGAATGTTTCACTGGTAAAGGGTGTGTTCTTTTTATGACTGAAACCCAACTACAATTATGTTTGTAATCATGGAGCTTAAATATAGATATTAGTTTAAAAATAATCATTCTGGAGTACTATTTTGGAGAGTCAGATAATTGATATGTAGTTGACAGAGGGAGCTAAGCAGCTTGTACAGGAAGAGAAAGTAGGGTGAAAAGACCTGAGACTTTGGGTTTGAATTTCTAGTTATTATGCCATTTTGATCTCCATCGGAGAACTTTAAATATTTTCTGACTTAAACCCTGAGTCTTTTCTGAGACCTTAACATTTTTTTCCAGGAAATTTTTCCTGAATATTTTTATAACAAGTTTCTCCAGCAATAAAAATGTCATTAAAATAATAGTTGGTTGCATTATTTTATTGACTGTGGATATGCCTGTGATTATTTAACCAAACATACTCAAAAATTTTCCTAAACTATCTCTGAGTTTGAACCCAGTGAATGGTGCATTCTCTCTGTACTCAGTACCATTCATTCCAAGTAATCTGTCTATTCACTCATTTGTACTAAAGACTTCCTTGTGAGTTAGTCATTTTATAGTTCTACTAATAGAAAATGAAAGTAAAGAACTTTATGTGCTGCATCAAAAATTCTGCTGCAGTTAGAGACAGCACTGAAATTTGAACCCTACAATCTACTACATGATCTAATTACTTACTATCCTCACCTAAAGAAAAGCTCAGTCAATATTTATGTGCATTCAAATGTAAGAATTAAATTTTATATTGGCCAAAAATAAGTCTTCTGATTTATGCTTGTAACCAGTGTTTTTTTTTTGTTTCATTTTATTGTATTTTGGGGGGACTGGGGCCACATCTGGGGCAGTCTCAGGGGTTACTCCCGACTTTGTACTCAGGAATCACTCCTGGTGGACTTGGAATGCCAGGATCCAGCCCAGGTCAGCCATGAGCAAGGCAAGCATCCTCCTCTCTGTGCTATCTCTCAGGGTCAAGGAATCAGTGATTTTAACTTACTTTTGACACCTTTTATTTCTTTTTCTTTTTCATAGGGGTGATTGGATGAATCTTTCAATTGGTACCTAGAGACTAAAGTGGAAAGATCATAAATAGGTCAATATGTAATTGGCTTGTATGATTATTCTTCAGCTCTAAGTTGTTAAAGATTACATTTTGGCTTCAGTAATTTCTTAGCACAATTAGTGGGCATTTATTCACCGAAGCAATTGTTGAGGGAAAGAGATACAGAAACACACTCAGGTACCAAGACCAAAACAGGTGTAGGACCACTAAATAGTAAGCTAGGCTCAGAGAGGACCAAGTATTCTAGCAGCCCCGGGGGTGAGGGAGGAGGATATGGGAGGTAGGATGGGATGGAGTGTAGGGAGGATAATTCGGTGATGGGAATCCCCCTGATATTATGTTAATATTTTCAACAATATGTAAGCCACTATGATAAAAATAAAAATAAAAAAACACTTTCATGCACGTGCACAAACACACATATATACACACACACACACACACACACACACACACACACACACACACACAGAGCGCGCGCACAATGCACAATGAGTACATTGAGGTGAAGATAAATATTAAGAGTGAACAATAATCCTATCTGGAAGTATAAGTCTATTGGGAATTTGTATAAATTTTATGTTATTTGGTGTAGTTATTATCCTTATAACTCAGTGGACAATATTATGCATATCAATGATTATAAATCTAGCAACTAGATTTTTTGGATAATTTTCTTGAATAGCTCAAGCCAATGACAAGGGGTTGTAAATCCTATTTATACAAAGCAGAATTATGTACACAATCTTTCAGCATTTTTCTTTATGATGATGATCTAGTAAAAGAAATTCTAATAAATGGCTAAAAAATTTTTTTAAAGAAAAATAAAAAAAGTATTCCTGAATCAATACTTATAGCTAAAGTAGTAATTTCAAGGTTCTTGCCAAATTAATTAACAGCTAATCAAGTTTGGTGATCTGTGAGTTGTCAATGGGAGTTAGCAAAATGATGAATAAAAGTGACAGGTATAGACCAAAGCCAGTAGACAAGTGTGCTAAAGACTAAATGCTATCCTCACACCTGGTCACAGTGAAACTCCTGCAGTCAAATTAGTCCATGACCATTCCATTTCACCCTCTGTAACACTTTTATTCATACTCTCTGTCCAGAAATAAGCACAATTGCAGTTCCATAATACAATGTTTTGCTAACTACTGAATTCTACAAGACTTTCCTAAAGAAAATGTATTAATATTTTACTAAAGAAAGTTCTATTTCCAGTTAATCAGCTCTTTATTATTGATGCAATCCACCATTTTCATAGAGCACGGCTCCTCAAACTTTATTATATTCACCACTTTAAGTTTTTTTTTCCTTTGATTTTTGGGCCACACCTGGTGACCCTCCTGGCTATGCCCTGACAAATTGCTCTGGGCTTGGGGGACCATATGAGATAATGGGGATTGAACTGTGGTCTGTCCTAGGCTAGTGCAGGCAAGCCAGATGCCTTACCACTTGCACCACTGCTCTGGCCCCTACTTCAACATTCTTAAAAGGCAGATCCCATCTCAGAAAATGTTTCCATTTTGGGGCCCCAAGATTCCACATTTCCAAAATAAGCTCTTAGTTAACTTGAAGAATAATTCATTCAAGTTAATATATTTAGTTCAGTTGGGATTTCAGAAATATAAGTAGTATTCCAAAAAAATAAACATGGGGACAGAGTAATAGTACAAAGGGTAGGGGGCTTGCTTTGCAAATGGTCAACCCTAGTTCAATTCCTGGCATCTCATATGCTCCACCTTGAACCTGCCAGGAGTGATCTCTGATTACAGAGCCAAGAGAAAGGTTTGAATACCACTGTGGTGTTTTGTGTATGGCTCACAATTAAAAGAAGAAGGTGGGTCCTGAGAAGTGGCACAGCTGTAGGGCATTTGCCTTGCACGAGGCTGACCTAGGACAGATGAATATAATTATTAAGAGTGAACAATAATGGAAGTATAAGTGTATCGGGAATTTGTATAAATTTTGATGTGAGGTAACTAGACATCAATATCATATGAGTCAGTACTAATGTAAGCACATATACTTACACAAACTATAAATAACGTTTTTGAAAACTGATTTTGCTAAGGAGGTGGGGTGGAAAGAAGAAGGGCATCTTGGGTCATTGTGTAGATATTTTGACCATGGCAGTGGTTTAGAGATCAGAACAATTAATGCTGAAATTATCTGAACACCTTTTAAAATCACTATAGACTAACTTAAATAAATAAAACTAATTTTTAAAATTTAGCAATGTTAAAAGAGAAGATTTCTAGAAAATATTAAAAAGTGATATTGAGCAGATTTGAAATTACTCATGATCACTTTATCAATTTCTTTGGAGTTCCCATAACTTGCTTGACCATCTACCCAATGACTTCTAGTTTCTATCCCAAGTATCTTCCCTGAGTACATTAACACTGATATCATCCATGCTCAGCTGATTCAAACATTATATACTATGTAATATAAAAGAGATTTTTGTTTTGTTTTGTTTGGGGTTTGTTTTGGTTTTTGGGTCACACTTGGGCGTGCTCAGGGGTTACTCCTGACTTTATGCTCAGAAGTCGCTCCTGGCAGGCTCAAGGGACCATATGGGATTCCGGGATTCAACCCCCTAACCTTCTGCATGCAAGGCAAACGCTTTACCTCCATGCTATCTCTCCAGCCCCAATATAAAAGAGATTTTTTAAAATGATTTGATTACTTGATAAAATAAGTGGCTTCAGATTGAAGGTATAAAAGTTATTCAATTATTCTTCTTAAATGAAATTTTGTCTCGGGGAACTTTTAAAAATAAAGTCTGTAAACCAATGGTAAGAGAATCCATTAAAGCCAAGAAAAGGAAATTCAAATTATGTTCTTTCAACATCTAGCCTAGCCTAGCCTAGTTAGGTTGCCAGTTATTGATTTAGTCTGGGATACAGTAGCATTAAATATTCCTCATTATACAAATCTGGTATGTCTTTTTAAATTTCTTTATCTAGGCTCTAATTCTCTGGTTCA